>NC_056734.1:632146991-632156991 GCF_019279795.1 Protopterus annectens
TACTAAGTATAAGTATACAAACTCTGAGATCACTGTATCTTGGCAAAATGAGCATTCCCAGAGATATCACAACCTCAGTCTTAGTTCATACCACATGCAGATTAATGGTCACTACTGTGGCACGTATCTGTCTGACATCCCATTAACACACTTAACACTGTATTATGTGATTTGTTGCTCATCTATTATGTCAGTCTTTATCAATTATTTTACAGTGAAAAGTAAAAAAAGAGGTCCGATAAAATTTAGTTCATTTTCAACCAGAATGCTAACATATAAGACATCAGAGAGGCCTGAGCTAATGAGAAGAGAAGATGGGACAGTGTAGTATCTGGATTCAAGGTTTACATGAAGGACGGGGTGGCAGGTCTCAAGAGTATGTTGTAATATTTTATAAATGAAGGGATCCTGTGTGAGATCAGATCCTGTGTGAGATCAGCAATCAAAATGAAAAGGGTACAGAACAGAGGCAGAAGAAGAAGAAAATCAGACTAGAGTGAGCAGACAGGTGGTCAGAAGAAATGAGAGGAATCTGATAGCTGTTGGTTAGATACAATCTACCAGTCAATATAAAAAGAGACTTAAAAGAGTGATGACTTCATAACTGAACCAACAGGTATAGTGTAACAAGGCTGCAGGTAAAGCAAGTGGGATGCGAAATAAATAAGTAAATATAAAGTAGGTTTAATTTAAAAGGGTGGACTCTGAGGACAAGAATGCCATTCAGTTGTTGTATCAGACATTTATCAGGTTTATAATAAACACTGCAAAGTTTATGTGTCAGCAGAGAAAAAAAACATCATTACTGGAAAGAATACAAAAATGGCAACAGATGTAACTAAGTAGATGGAAAGACTAGACCATGCAGGACAATCAAGGAAATGGCTGTTTTTTATGCTAGAAACAAAGACGGGTGGAAGCAGGTCTTGATCTGGGCCTAAAAGTATTTAACACGGGACTATGAATAGGTTCATTTTCAGAAGAAAGAAAGGAGGGAACAGAGAAGACAGGAGTATCAGATAGCAGGAACGAAATTTAATCTAGACCTTAGAAAAACTGTACCTCACAGAGAAAATGATAAACGCACAAAACTGACACCTCAGTAGGTGGTAAACTCTGACTCAACTGACACCATCAAGAGGACATGGCAAAATGGAGGAGTGGGATGGGGAGAGAGAGAGAGCAAGAAATGTACCTAGCACATGACAGCTACAATAATAGGCAGACTAAGCAGACAAGCTGTCTCCTTCTATTGTCAGCTATGGGGATACACAAATGTTTGTATGGACAGAAGGTGTTCAAGGGGTCAGCTGGAAATGAGAAGGAAGTGATGATGTAATGAGCTAGCAAGCATGCCAGACACAGAAAATAAAAGAATTACACAGAGCAAAAACATTGATAAGAAAGAAAATGGTCATAAGCAGGACAGAGTGTAGAAAGGCCATGCAAGGGAGAGATTATTATGCTTAGGATGAGGAAGGCAGGAATGCTGTATGGCTTGTTGTCATTGTATGCATTTCTGCAAGAACAGCTGTCAGCAAGCATTCACTAGGGTCATGGTATTCATTACTTCACTTGTTAGAAGATCATGAATTTACTACAATGCAGCACAGTATGTCATTGTTGAAAGATTCATGCATTTTGTCAGTCACCTTTGTTTTTGCAAAGGTTGTCAAGCCAAGAATTGAGGTTGCATGACACTGTTTAACTAGAATACAACTTTATTATTTTTATTGCATTATCTATAAAAATGCAGTTGTTTGGTATGCTTGAGTTTCAGCAAAACAAACATTTCATAGTGTTGAATGCTGACTGCACTGGAAATGGAATGCAATAAAGTCTTAAAACTGAGGAAGATTAGTTTCTTATTTACTAAAGTTTATTTACATGAAAGAGATAATGCATGATTTACCAATCAACTACTCTATATAAATCTTCAAAATTTAAAGTACACACCTTCGGGGGGGGGGGGGTACCACAATAAATAACTCTTATGTATATACATTGGTACATACTGTAACAGTTTTGCAGCCAGCAATCGAAAAAACACCTTTCATTACTTACACATGTGCCTTTGCTTAGTGGAACATGCACTTTATATCTCCCTATAGTACCCACACATCCACAAAAAAAACTGTCATGCCAAAGCCCTGGACCAGCTCATTCTTACCACCACCAGAGGTAGCAACATCCTTGACCTGATCATTACTAACATGGGTGACCATTGCTCTACACCAATAGTCAACTCCTCCCTGGTTAGATCCAACAACAAACTAATCACCTTGGAAATCCACATCTTTCACACCCCCCACCCCCCACAAAGGTAACCACCATGAAAAACTTCTCCAAAGCTAACTTTGGGCTCCTAAAAACAGAGGTGGTTAACTTCATGGCACCCATGCAAATAGAGAATAGTTGCATGACCACCGAATCATACACCAATGCACTGTACGAACACGTACACAAATGTATGGATTTCGCCATACCCAATAGAACCAAGACACTCTCCTCCAAAAAAAGGAAGCCAATCTGGTGGTCTCCTGCCATAAACAAACTCTACAACAGAAGGAGGAAACTGATGCGGACTAAGGTGAAGTCCCAAGATTGAAAAACTCCCTTATCAGCCTCAACAAAAAGTTGAGCTCCCTCATCAAATCCTCTAAAGCTAGCTATGAAAACAGAATTGCAGCAGATAGTAAAGACATCCTCAAGGCCTTCTATAGTTATGTAAAGAATCTCCACGGCAATACCCAGATTTGTTCTGCGCTACTGCACAATGTTACCTCCTATACCAAGCCAACAGATATTGCCAATATACTGGCCGACAGATTCAGTGCCAACTTTACCCCTCTCTCCCCAATGAAAGGACCATTCACAATACCAGTAGATTGCCAGGCACCCAGTATTACTGCTGCACAAGTTAAAAGAGCACTGTCCAAGGCCAAGAATAAAGCTTCTGTGGGACCTGACAATATCCCTGGCTGTGTCCTCTATGAACTACAGAGTGAACTGGCACCTCACCTGTGTGCCCTGTTCAATTACAGCTTCACCTCAGGCTTTGTCCCTACCGAATGGTGCACTGCTACAGTCATCCCTCTCCACAAAGGAGGAGTGACTACAGAGCCTGGGACCTATCACCCTATTAGCTTGACAAGTCTGGTATGAAAAGCTATGGAACGCATCATCATGGACCTAATAAACAAGGATATAGGGAATCTCCAAACTCTGGATCTCACACAATTTGGTTTTGTGAAGGGTAGATCATGTCTGCTCAACTTGGTCAACTTCTTTGAGCCAGTCACCAGAGCTGTGGATGAGGGCAAGGTCATACAGTATACCTTGATCTGACCAAGGCCTTTGATATCATTCCCCACTCAGGAATCATAGAAAAACTCACTAAGCTAGGCACCAACCCCTATATTACTAGGTGGGTTGCAAACTGGCTCACAGATAGAACCCATAGTCTGAAAGTAGCTGACTTCAAGTCAGACTGCTGACCAGTCACAAGTGGAGTCCCACAGGGATTGTTCCTGGGTCTGCTCCTGTTTGGTATCTACTTCTCAGAAGTCCAGGCCATGATGAAGGGACTCTGGCTGACAAAGTTCACAGACGATTGCAAGTTGGGAGCCATTATTAACTCCACAAGTGATGTAGACATCCTACAGAAAGGCCTCACTGAGACCAATGACTGGTGTCAGAACCATGGCCTTAAGCTCAATGCCTAAAAATGTTTGTCATCCCCTTTGGGAAAAACCCAGTTCCCATGAATTACCACATCGATTGTAGTCCACTGAACACAGAAGGCATTATAATATATCTGGGAGCACAGGTTGACAGCAACCTCTCTTTTGACCACCACATTGCCACTGTGGTCAGAAAGTCCTTCTATGTGGCACATCTCATTACTAAGGGTTTTGCATCCAGGAAGAAAGAGGTCATTGTCTCCCACTACTCTTCTCTCATTAGGCCAATTGAGTACAATGCCCCATTTGGCATGTACCTCACTAGACACCTGCAACAAGTGGAGAGGCAGCAAAAGTACCTCACAAAGAGTATCCTAGGCCTTAAACACTTGTCCTATATGGACAGACTCACAAAACTCCAACTATTCTCTGTCTCATATCACCTACTTAGAGGCGATCTCAACTTGACTTGCAAAGCCATGTCTGACCTAGCTATATTAGAAATGCTACATCTAAAGAAACCCCAATCCCTCTGCACCACACACTCCAGAGACCTCAACCTCATTACCACAATCAACAGAACATGCTGGAGGGACAGGTTCATAACCCAGAGACTGCCCATGTTATGGAATGGACTTCCCATACATGTCAAACAGAGCACCTCACTGGCCCTCTTCAAGAGAAATCTTGATGAGTGGATGGGAAATAGAAAATTCACCCTGGGAATCACTCCAGTGGCTTTACTCAACAGAGGCACTGGGAACTAAGGTCAGGTGGCACGATGCCAGGGTAATCCTATGGGCTAGGCTTGTAAAGGCTCCAGGGCCATTAGCCTAGAACACACCTATGAACCTATGAACCAGCTATGGCATGCATGTATCAGACAGTCTGATGTAACATCCTATGTCAACCAGTGAACATATTACCAGTACACATATTTCACAGCCATACTTTTGTTAACAACTAGCATGACTAATGACATACCATGCCCACCAAGGCTTGGCTGCTGGCTCATTGGCACTGGCCATTTTTCTTAGCTCCACTAACTACATACCTACACTCGAACTGCAGGAGCCACAATGACAACTTGACATGCCAGCAGTCGGTTCATTAAAATAAGGAAAATATTTATTAATTCGTCCATACTGTTTATTGTAAGACTTTGCACTAATGGCAGGACTATTGCTTAAGTCTTTTTTTCCCTACATTCCCAAAAAGTAACTGAGCTTGTACAAAATAATACGATCAAAAAATATACAGGGTACTATAGGCTGTATTAAATACTGGTCCCAGCTGTATATTACTTAATGACTTAAATGCCGAGGATGTCGAGGATGACTGCCCTATTTCCTCCGAGACAGCCCACTGTCAGCCTGTAAGCCAGGCCAGATGAAGAAAATAGAGCAAAACCAGAAACACGCACGAGAGACTGAGTGCAAGGTTCAACCGAATACACAAAACACCATCCAAAAAATGAACCAGCACAAAATAGAATACGGCTGTAATATCATTTATTGATCCAAAACATACCGGTTTCGGCTATGTTGAGCCTTCTTCAGTGTAAATAATTTAAATGATGAACCCAGATGAAGCAAATAGACTATTAGAAGGCATGCTGCAAATGATACATGGATGACAGCAGCCATATAGTAGGCAGTGTTAGACTGATACACAACTACTAGCAATTTCGCTCACAGTTTGAAACTCCCACCTGTCTCTGACTACAACAGGTACTCAGGCAGTGCCTTGCAAAGCTTATGTCATCATGCACACTCCCGTACATTAATGAAGTTGCTGGATACGCTGGTAATGCGTGATGACGAGCCGCAACTTAAAACTGTACGTAAAAATAAGAAAAAAATGGGAATTGAAGAGGCCACAGAGAAATCCATAGCACCCCATTATTTTGCCCTCAAAACTGGTAAATGTCAAAGAATTTGGTATGGTTGAGAGGTACGTCATCCACACTTTCATAAATGTGCAGGCATGTCCTCTTCTTTTTTATGAAATCACACATCTCACCTTCATTCATACAGCTCATTCAGTTTAAAATTAAATAAAGCAATGTTGTGGGATCAGCTACTTCTTCTGGCTTTGTGTGTTACTCTAGTAATCAAGGCTGGTCAGCAATCAAAGATATACAAAGTACTATTACTATTATTATTATTATTATTATTACTATTATTATTATTATTATCATCTTAGGTTTCGTATTTGTTAGCTTAGTATCCAAATAATCTAGACCCATTTGCAGCTGATGCCCTGGGAGAAAAGAATCTATAAACATGCAAGTATAAATATAAAATAATATCTTATTAATGGTCAGTGTCCCTTAACATCATTGCACATTTAGTCAGTGCTGACACATCAGCCTCACACAATAACAACATTTATAGCAGTGAATGTGCATTGATCCCAAAATAAATAAATAAACAAACAAATAAAACCAAAAACTTGCCACACCATTTTCAGACTTTATAGCTAAATTTGGTAGTGACAGAAAAACAAACAAAAATATCACAAAAAGTTCTTTTAGGGGACATTGGCCCCACCCTCCCCATTTCAAATATACCAACTTTATAGTCATGCAACTATGACTAAAGTGAAAACTCCATTAGACAGGCAAAAGTCACTTTTGTGCAACTCAGTCACAGTTAAGTGAAACGTCAACAACTTCAGATCATAGCTTCCTGCTGATGATGATGCGTGGAATCAGTCAACTGCCCTGTAAATGACAACGAATAGCTGTATGCATGCCAAGAATAACAAGAACATCTTAACTTAACATTTCAGAAAGTAATACTTCCTATGAACAAAGTCGTAATGGTTAATTTGCATGCACTTACCAAATAATAGGAATGTATTAGGAAATAATTTGTTAGGCTATAGATGTGTTTTCAAACTAGCAAGACAGAGCGCTTTACTTTTAAGAAAAATAAATTACTCGGACAAATAGTGTCAAAACACTGATAAAGTGAAACCAATTTTAAAAGTTTCCAATAAAAACAGATAATTGGGAAACAATAAGCCAATTATATAGTTTACAAAACTTTAAGAAATGCTAATAGAAAAAAATGAACAACTCCTAATTTGCAGTTTATATTCAGTGTAAAGATCATGCAGAACTGTAAAATTATTGTGTTTATTCAATATCAGCATGTCAGTCTAAGTGCCTTTTTCTTCCATTTCTGCTGCTAAAGTCAAGCTGAAGAAAACTTATTTTACAGTGAAAATAAACAAATGAGCATGTTATTGCATAATTAACACAAAAAGGCCACATTAGTAATGTGTAACATGTTGCTGTTGTTAAAAAATTATTCACATTATTTTTTGCAGAAATATTAGAACACTTACAGAATCATTAGAAAATGTTTACAACTGGTTTTACCTAAGCCAAGCTGTAACAGCCTTGATTTGCATTTTATGTTCACAGGGAAGTAATATATTGTATATTGCTCTTGGTAAGAAAAACACACATTACTTTCAGAAAATCTGTCAGAAGCAATATCAAGCATTTTCCACAGACTCTAGGCTTAAGAAATACACGCTCGATTTAAAAATACATTGTTTTCACAAGCACAATCAGATGTGCTAGGAAGCAATTGAAAGTGAGTTCACATAATTCAAAGGAAAACTACTTTTTGCACCAAATCCCTAGTGACTATCTTTCTCCCTCTCTCTCTCTCTTACTCTCACTCTTGTTGGTTCGTTTTGCATATTTGTTTCACTGGAGGCACAAATAGATGGCCCATTTCTAAGGGGAGAAGTGCAAGTCACAAATGTAGTGTCATCATCCTTTCTGTGGGGCATGACTTTATGCTTTGCTCCTGCTATTTCCATTGTCCATGCTTGCTCTATCCCAAGAGGTTGGTATATAGTGGGTGCAAGTACTAGGATGTCTTCTGCTACCACAAGAAATGGCCCACAGTAATCTTGGTCTGTGTGAATTCAAAGCATCTCTTTTGAATACCAGTCTATACTAAGAACTGCATACATATTTCACATTTCAGTTATATACCCTTTACATATTTGGCCTTTAGAGATGGTGCTGCTGATGGCCTGTCATATTCCCATTTGTTTTTTGGTGGATATGTCTAGAAGCTGGAAGTGATTTTAGGCCTGAGCATGTTGACCTAACTGTTTAGTTTAGGCTATGAATGAATTTAGCACGTTTGAGGTCTGGTACATGTGGCTAAAATGTGTTAAAAGAAATCTGCATATAGTATAATGTAGCTAATGAAAGCTTATAAACAGTGATAGGTATGGTTACATGAGATAATCGTGTCATTTACAAAATGATGAAGAACAATGATCCTAAAGCAGATAATTTAAGGGACCAGAAGAAATATATATAAACAAGGTGTGGTGCAGCCTTATTTCATTTAATTCATTACTGGTGATACTGCGGTGGTGGTGGTGCTGTGGTAGCGTTGTTGCCTCACAGTAAGACGTTGTCTTGTTCGATTCTCAGCTTAAGCGTCTTCTGTGTGGAGACATGCATGAATGGGCATACCTTCGTTGAAGGTTGTGCATCAGAGCTGGCAACTCATCACGTAAAAATCTACTGCCAATCATTAGCGGACCGGAGTTCCGCTGTGCCGACCCCTAACTGGGAAAAGCCGAAAGACACAACAACAACAACTGGTGATAATGCAGTTACCTTGCAAACCATGCAATACTGTTAGGGTAGATACCAAATAAATTCTGAAGAGCTTTGATGTGGTCTCATAATATGGCAGCATGCACAATGCCAGGGTAATCCTATGGGCTAGACTTGTAAAGGCTCCAGGGCCATTAACTTAGTACACACCTATGAACCTATTATAATCAGATCTCCGATGATAGCCAAATAGTTGTATGTATGAGAAACAGACTTTCACTTTTTGACAGTGAACTAAGGAAAATCTTGAGAGATTAATCTTGATATCCACTTCAAGAGTGTATAACTTCTTGATTATGATCAGGTGGATAGATCATGATTTTTTGTAATACATGGAAGTTACCATCTGCATGTAGCTATAACACTCACTGGTTTCACAAAATTCATTGTAGTACACATGGATTTAGCTGCTCCAGTGAACTACCTGATCTAAAAACTATATTACACTTCATGATGCAGTACATAAACAATGAACTTTGCATTGTTAAGCCTATTACAGCTCATAAAGCTGCATCAGCTCTCAGATAATGCTCTGTGGTGGCTGATGTTAATGCTCTAACATGAGGTAAGAGGATAACAGTGCTGAGAGATGTTTAAACTTTGTTAAGCATCTTTCTTGCATCATAAAAATACTTAACAAAAGTTTTCTTTCTGATTTTTAAAAAGTAATCACAGTGTTGCATGTATTACAAATTTATTTTTTACTTTAATTCACTGCTTATTACATTTTTAGTTTACAAGTTAGTAGTGTTCATCCCATGGTGTGGTCTGAAACCTTGTTTACAGTCACATAACACTGTATTGTAATTAATATAGGAGAGTAGTTGCTTCTAAAGTTTTTTTTTCTAATAACTTTGAGATGGGTTGATGAAGGACAAGTGAATGATAGCTGGAATGGGGTCTAGAGATGTCAGTCTTATGAAATGAGAGGACTAATGGTTGGTTCCACAGCTTGAGTACCATGTTTCAGAAATGATGAATTTGATAAGTAGAGCTATAGAATAAACAAATTATGAGAGATAGTTTTTAAACTGTTGTGCCAGCTTGGCTTAGATATGAAGATCCACTGCATTTTAATGAATTTAGGTTGAATATTTTTTACCTGGTTCAAAGTTTAATGTAGAAGTATGGATAAGACAGGTCATATGGCATAGGTGAAGGATACAGGTAATGCAGCTAGTGTGGTGTAATATTTAGGATGTAGGTATAGAGTGATGGGCTATGTCATAGTCTATGTATTCATAGAGAGGATTGGCAGGGGGGAACTTATATTCTCCTAGATGGAAACATGGAGAAACTTATTTAAATCTGTCCAAAAGATTTCTGAGCAAGGCTTAGAGGAAGTTAGCAGTTTAGTGAAATAGGCTTATACTAAATGTACATAGTTGATGTGCTCTGACTTCTAGCAGTCCTACAATTTTGTGATGTAATAATGCTTTTTTCATGAAGATGAATTTCCCAAAACATGTACTTTGAGTTCAACATAGGATGATTTTTTTTAGCATGAGTTAATTGGGAAAGTGCAACATTGTCACTTACTTTGTGATAAGGAGGAGTTGAAAATGTGAAGGCAAGGTTAAAGAAACCAAAGTTTATTGAGGACTAGTTAATCCTTCATAGGAGTAATTGAGAGTTTAACATGTCATTTCTAATAATT
>NC_056734.1:632161991-632164491 GCF_019279795.1 Protopterus annectens
GCGTCTGTGCGTGTGACTTTTTACTTCTTTGTTTTCTGCACACGCGAAATTTGAATTCTTGAAGACGTCTCTGAACTGTGCAGCAGATCAAGTGGACAAGCAAAGTAGAACAGTGCCCTAATGCAGCTAGCTTTTCCACCTTACTTTTCTACTAGATGCAAGCAGATCTATTTGTAAGTAGTTATCTAGTTTAGTTTGAAGATAGATATCAGCACGCTTTTACTGCCTTTTGCTGAATTTTACATTTTGAAGTCATTCAAAAATGAATTTTATGAAATTTCATTACAAACCATTACCTCAGTGTTATTATACAGCACAAAGAAATATTCATTTGAATTCCCAGTCTGGTATATTTATGACTTACTGCTTTGGATAGCAGCTAAGATAATAATGGTGTTTTCTTATTAGAAAATGTTGTTTTACTTTGATTTAAAAATGGTTAGAGAAGTTACTTAAACATGTACTTTGATTTAAAAAAAATGGTTAGAAAAGTTACTTAAACATTTGATCACATTATTTATAACAACTTATTATACTGGGTTTTAGGAAAGCTATCACCAACGTTTTCCAGTGCTATAATATTATTCAGAGCAAAATGAAAGTATAATAACACCATCACTACTTAGGCTTATTACTTTTAGATGGACAAATAAACATAATTTGGTTTCTTTCAATAATTCTTTTAAAGCTTGAGCTTTTTATTACCCAAATAGATAACACTGATGTTTCTGCCTTTGTATTACTACAGTGCAGCTGGACCTGTTAAATGGTATATTGGATTCTGTAGCCATCTGTCTGTACATGCAAAGATAACCACTCGACAAAAGATAAATGGGAACTATACAGACTCACTGTACTGACTTGTGATTGGCTGGCATACAGTATGTAAATATGTGTGATATATGTATGTATCTGATGACACTGGCTCAGACTATGTTGATTTGTTCGATGTGTTTGCATACTGTATAAGAGTGTGGTGTTACTGTACATGTGTGGTAATGATGTGACCCTGAAGGAGATTATGCACAGTTGATAAAGGAGGTCTAGTGAAGCCCTCCATATGTGGAGATGGTTACAAGAAGAAAAACTAATTTAGTTAAATATGTATATATATATATATATATATATATATATATATATATATATATATATATATATATATTTTTTTTTTTTTTTTTTTTTTTTCTGTGACTCATATTGGTACTGCCAAAGTTTTTTATTGTCTGGTTGTTCTCTATTAAATAAAAAAAATCTCAAGTTTAACTTTACGCATGTAGACCCCCTACATGTCTATGCACATGTACAGAATGTTATCCAGTGTCGATTAGATATTGTAGCAGTTCTGTTTAACCCTGCTGCTATCACGATTGTTATGCTGGAACTGCCATCCTTTTCTCTGGCTACAGATTTCTCTGCCTGTAATGCATTCCCAATACACATTGGCTCTTTCTGCTACCTTGTCCCATGTGTAACTTTTCTACTGGTTTACATGGCTATGACTAGCTATAAAAACCCTTTTCCTTCCCCTATGAAATGAATTGCCTACCAGTTTCAGACTTTGCATCAGTTTACTTGTTAGCAGGCAGATAAATAGATTGACAGACTCAATAGACATATGGATATGAAGATATGCAGATAAGTAGATAAACATATAGACAGATTAATATATAGATTAACAGATTCATGGATTCATAGACTGTTATTAGACTAATGACCGAAGGGGCCTTTCTAAGCCTAGCCAAGTTGTAGAAGTAAAGCAGAAAACAGTATGCACACTCAGAGTGTTGAACAGGGTTTATGGCAACTGGGAAGCAATGGAGAAATAGCCAAGTAATAGGACACTGGAATGGCTGTGTGGGAGGGGAGAGGATACCAAAATTACACACATTTTGCTTTCACATACATGTCCAGAATTATTGACATGAAAAGTTGGCAACCCTAGATACAGTCTCTCACACTAAGCTGTTATACAAACTTTCCACTCTTGGTTTGTCCCTTGCATTGTTCAAAAGTTACCTGTCAGATACACAACAGTCAGTTAAATGACATGGCTATCTTTTTCTCTTCCTACCAAACATCACAGGGGTACCACAAGGCTCCATCCTTGAGCCCCTTATGTTCAACATCTTTATAAATAATCTTCATTTATCCTTTATGGAATCTAAATTAATCCAAAAATGCTGATGACTCAACTATTATTTGCTCATCAAATTACCTAAATGACCTGCAACTCATTACCCAAGAAGATTTTTTAATCTATTGAACTTTGGTTAAACAACTCCCAATTGCTACTTAACCCCAATAAAACAAAACCCCTATTTATTTTCACAAAAGCGCAAATAGGAACCAGACCAAATTTTAAAATTCTTTCCCTAAATAACACTCTAACTGAAGCAGTCCCATTCACTATGTTACTAGCAGTAATCAGCAATGAGAACCTAAAGTTTGAGCTCCATATCCAAAGTAAGAATGAAAACACCAGAAACTAGCCATGCTGTAC
>NC_056734.1:632179491-632184491 GCF_019279795.1 Protopterus annectens
TATATATATAAAAAACACCACACACAAACAAAAATATAATATATAAATATATATATATATATATAAACACACACACACATATAAATATATATATATAGATATATATATATATATATATAAACACACACACACACACACACACACACATATACATAATATATATATATATAAAAAAATAATATATAAATATATATATATATATATATATATATATACAAAACACACACAACACACACACACACACACACATATATAAAAATATATATATAAAAACACACACACACACACACACAAACAATATAAATAAATATATATATATATATATATATATATATATATATATATATATATATACACACACACACACAAACAAAAATAATATATATATATATATATATATATATATATATAACACACACACACACACACATAAAAAAATATTAAAATATATATATATATATATAAATATATATAATAATATAATATAAAAAAAATATATATAAAAATATATATATATTAAAACACACACACACACAAAAAAAAAAAACACACACACACACACACACACACAAACATATATAAATATATATATTTTATATAAACACAAAAAAACAAAAAAAAAACCCATAAATTTATTATAAAAAACAACTAATATTACATAAAATTTATATATCCAAAAAAAAAAACCCTTTTTACATTTAAATTTTGGGTTGTATCCGGGGGCAAAATCCTTGGGGTTAAATTTTAAAAAAGGTGTTGGGGTATTAAAAGAGCACCAAAAACGTTCAATGAAAAGGAACTTTTCAAAATGGGGTGCCCCCACAACCTTAATTAAAAATTTTTACAAAAATTCTTCCCTTAATTAAATCTGAATGCAATTTTATTTTTAAAATTTTCCTTAAAAATGTGGTATATTTAAAGTTTCCAATTTAAAACATGTAATGTCCTTTTTTTTGCTATTTGCATAATATACAATGGATGCTGCCTGCATAGCTCTAGGAAATACCCCCGAAAAGACTCACCCTTGAGGCCATGATATAAAAGCTGTTCAAAGGGCTAAAATTAATCCTGAAATGAACCTCATTTAGCACAATTAAATATTATGTGTGGCCAAGTTGCATGTCTTTATATCTCTAACACCAGGGTTCTACTGTTTATGTTGTTATAGGATCCTAACCATGTGGACTTTTTCCCACATACAACATTCACTTTATGATTATCTGAAAGTATAGCTAATAAATTTCAGATAACTCTGCTCCTGTCTCCCTTTTTCTCAGCAAAGGTGGTGCTGGGATTTTAATCCATTCATATAGCTGAGAACTAAGGAAAGAAAGTTCCTTTATAGATGAAACATTCCCGTGGGTCATTAATAAATGCTTAAATAATTAGTTAGTTAATACTGGAGTGGAACTTAGATTCACCTGAGTGGATATCAGAGATGACAGCTGCATATAAGAAAACACAACTTTGACAGAAAAATCAGGTCATATTGTCTTAAAGGACTTGAATATATCACCAGTAAAATGTTAAAAGATCAATAAACACCATGTTTTGTCACTGTTTCAGTGGGAAAGATAAAGTCAAAATGAAAACCAGGAAAGGGAAAACCCAAAAGGGGACAGAAGTAAAGCAAGGATGCGGTTTTTTTGGTGAGTCTAAGTGCCATTCAAGCATGATAAAAAACATTACCATATTAGGAAATACTGATCATATAAAACTTCTCAAAAATCCCCAAAATCACAATTAGGGTATACTTTCACTTCTTGGGTGATGTCTGCAGAATAACATGGAATAAGAATTGTAGGAAAGGTACTCAAATAAATTTGTTGGGGAAAACCTAAAATCAATGACTAAAATAGATTTTTGACACAATGAACCAGGGATGTTTTATAAAAACCCCAAACTAGTTAGAAATCAAAAGTCACCATGTTGCTTGGATACATAGTAGAGACTTTGTCCTCTAAAATTTGAAGACCAAACTGGTGAAATGATACAGCATAATTAGTATAAATCAAGAACCATGGCAAACATATGTCACTAGGGATTCTGATGAAGTCTCCGTAGAGAGCTGAAGGCACTCAATCTTGTTATTACAGTTCTTGATTTTACCATTTTGGATCTTCAGTGGCATTTTATCTGCATGGAATTTGAAAATCACAAGAAGGAGACCATGTACCTGTCTCATTTTGCAATTGTTCTGGGGGAGTTCTCATAGACAAGGCTGGCATGATACCAATACCTGTACCCTAAACCTGTCATCTGTCGTCAAATATGTAAAAAAATACACTTTAACCCATTCACATTCATCTCATCCCTCAAAGAATGTAACTGGCATGCTCTAAAGTACCTCAGTCTAGATGACGCAGTTGAATTTTTTAATACTACCTTCCTGAACATCCTTAATTACCATGCCCCCATAAGATTTTCCAAAACCAAAGCACAACCCTCCCCATGGCAACAGAAAACCACAAAGACAGAAAAGAAAAAAAGGGAAAAAGCCCGGGGGCACCGGCGCAAAAACAAAAACCCCCCAGCTAGACAGAAATTCCTAGAACTATGCAATAGAGTCAAAAAGCTAATAAAACAGGACAAATTCCAATACTACCAGTCTGCCCTAGACTCCTCACAACACAGCCCCAAACAATTCTGGTCCTCCATAAACTCCATCCTCCACCCAGGTAAAGTCAGTACCCTCCTCCTAACATCCCTCACTCCTCAGAAAAATTCTACCTCATTCAACACACACTTCACCCAAACCATACTATCACTAGCTAAAAAACACAACCCTCCCCCCAACCCCACACCTTCAACTAGTAATCTCCCCCCTGCCTTCTCTTTTCTCCTGTACCTACCTCCAACATAAAAAAAATCTTAAGTAAACTTAAGCCCACCAGATTAGCAGCAGACAACCTCCCAAGTGAATACCTACAAATCGCAGCTGATGCTCTCGCCTACCCAGTATCCATCTTGATTAACCGATTTCTGTCAGAAAGTTACGTTCCCACACTGTGGAAAGTATCACATATAATTCCCCTCCACAAAGGCGGACCCCCACAGAACTAGCCATTTACCGCCCCATAGCTATTCTCTCTCCACTCTCCAAAATACTAGAGAGATGCATACACTCTCAGGTCTCAGACTACCTTTTTACTAACAACCTCCTTTCCAATACTCAGCATGGTTTCCGACCAAACCATAGCGCCACCACTGCCCTTCTCTCCTTTACTAACACTATCCTTCAGCATAAAAACAATGGCTATCTTGCCTCTGCTACTTTCCTAGACCTATCTAAAGCATTTGACATGGTCCCACACAAACAACTTATCTCTGTCCTCAATAACCTATCCTTCTCACAATCAGTCACCAACTGGTTTCAGAGTTACCTGTCTGACCGCCAACAATCCGTTGTATGGCAGAATGACATATCTCCCCAACTACCTGTCTCCATAGGGGGTTTCCCCCAAAGGGTCCATCCTTGGACCCCTACTCTTCTCTGTTTACACCAATAATCTAGCCTCTGCCACCAAACATGGCACACTTTCCCAAAACCCGGGTGACTCACCATCATCTGCTCCCCGTCCCTACCAAAACTGCAAAAAGTCACACAGGAAGCCTTTTCCTCTGTTGAAACATGGTTATCCGACGCCCGATTAATACTCAACCGAAACAAAACTAAACTACTCATCTTCCAACCCACCAAACATACTCAAAACAACTCTCACTTTAACATCACAGCAAAAAACAACACCACTATATACCCAACTGAACACACCAAATTGCTAGGAGTGGAAATAGACAATAAACTAAAAATTTGACATTCACATATCCATGACCATAAAAGAAGTCCACAAAAAACTAGGAGCGTTATACAGAAATAAGCAATTTCTCACCAAAGCAGCAAAGATTTCAATAGCAAATTCCCACCTTATCTCCAATATATACCAACCTAAGGCAATGTGATCTAAACAAGCTAGAGACCTGCTACAACAAAATCGCCAAATTCGCCACAGGGGGATCCTACCGTAGTCACCACTGTCTCTCACTTGCTGAACTGGGCTGGCTTGAACTCCCTCACCTCCATCAGTGGTATCAACTCTCACTCACCCTCAAACTAGTAAACCATCCACTAAATGTCCCATCCCTCCAGAATCTACTCCAACCCTATCGCACCACCAGACCACTAAGATCCAGCAACAAAAATCACTTGCAGATCACTAAAGCCAATAACTCTGCTGGTGAAGCACTATTCTCTTGCGTCATAGCCAAATTATGGAACTCACTCCCACCCACAATTACCTCCGTACCATCATGCGCCAACTTCAAAACTTTATTAAAAGGCACCTAAAAACATGCTGGCTATGACCTTGCAACTCCCACTCTAATATCATCCACCCCATCCAACTACTACCTTTCTTTCCCCTCCACTAACTACCTTGATTATAGCAAGCTCAGATGCTCATAAGCCTAGTACTTATTATACAGCCGGAACTTCTCATTGTTACATTTGTTAATGCCTGTTATGTACTTCACAGATAAAGATTCTAGTTGTCTACTGATGTACTATGTTCTTCATCTGTAAATATGTTGTAAGTAATTTCTATGTTAAATTGTTAATCGCTATGTAATCCAATGTAACTACTGTCTGTTTATTTTACTGTGGTGCTTTTCCCCCGGGGCCCCCGCTGAAAATGGACCCCCATCCAGTCGGACACTCCCCCCAACAAATTTAAATAATTTAAATAAAAAAAAAAATAAATGATGTAAGAAGTTTAGGGTAGAGAATCATTTCTATGAGTCTAATTCTTAACTGCAAGGGTAGGGGCCCCTTCACTCAATCCTGTTTGTGTTCAGTAAGTCTCTTACACATTTTCTTCAATTTAGGTCCTGGTCAGTGCTAAGCTTGACGTTACAGAGACACCTAAGTAGTTTATGGCTATAGATGTGCAGGTGAGCCTGTAGGACTTAAGAGCAGAAGATGAGAAGATCAATAATGAGGAGTG
>NC_056734.1:632194491-632206991 GCF_019279795.1 Protopterus annectens
ACTCCATCCTCCACCCAGGTAAAGTCAGTACCCCTCCTCCTAACATCCCTCACTCCTCAGAAAATACTGCTACCTCATTCATCACACACTTCACCCAAACCATACTATCACTAGCTAAGCAACACAACCCCCCTCCCCTCCAACCCACACCTTCAAGTAGTAATCTCCCCACTGCCTTCTCTTTTTCTCCTGTACCTACCTCCAACATAAAAAAACTCTTAACTAAACTTAAACCCACCAAATTAGCTGCAGACAACCTCCCAAGTGAATACCTACAAATCGCAGCTGATGCTCTGGCCTACCCAGTATCCATCTTGATTGACCGATCTCTGTCAGAAAGTTACGTTCCCACATTGTGGAAAGTCTCACATATAATTCCCCTCCACAAAGGCGGACCCCCTGCAGAACTAACCAATTACCGCCCCATAGCTATTCTCTCTCCACTCTCCAAAATACTAGAGAGATGCATACACTCTCAGGTCTCAGACTACCTCCTTACTAACAACCTCCTTTCCAGTACTCAGCATGGTTTCCGACCAAACCATAGCACCACCACTGCCTTACTCTCCTTTACTAACACTATCCTTCAGCATAAAAACAATGGCTATCTCTCCTCTGCTACTTTCCTAGACCTATCTAAAGCATTTGACATGGTCCCACACAAACAACTTATCTCTGTCCTCAATAACCTATCCTTCTCACAATCAGTCACCAACTGGTTTCAGAGTTACCTGTCTGACCGCCAACAATCCGTTGAATGGCAGAATGACATATCCCCCCAACTACCTGTCTCCATAGGGGTTCCCCAAGGATCCATCCTTGGACCCCTACTCTTCTCTGTTTACACCAGTAATCTTGCCTCTGCCACCAAACATGGCACACTCATCCAATACGCAGATGACTCGACCATCATCTGCTCAGCCCAGTCCCTACCCAAACTGCAAAAAGTCACACAGGAAGCCTTTTCCTCTGTTGAAACATGGTTATCCGATGCCCAATTAATACTCAACCCAAACAAAACTAAACTACTCATCTTCCAACCCACCAAACATACTCAAAACAACTCTCACTTTAACATCACAGCAAAAGACAACACCACTATATACCCAACTGAACACACCAAATTGCTAGGAGTGGAAATAGACAATAAACTAAAGTTTGACATTCACATATCCATGACCATAAAAAAAGTCCACAAAAAACTAGGAGCATTATACAGAAATTAACAATTTCTCACCAAAGCAGCAAAGATTTCAATAGCAAATTCCCACCTTATCTCTAGTATATACCAACCTAAGGCAATGTGATCTAAACAAGCTAGAGACCTGCTACAACAAAATCACCAAATTTGCCACAGGGGCATCCTACCGTAGTCACCACTGTCTCTCACTTGCTGAACTGGGCTGGCTTGAACTCCCTCACCTCCTTCAGTGGTATCAACTCTCACTCGCCCACAAACTAGTAAACCATCCACTAAATGTCCCATCCCTCCAGAATCTACTCAAACCCTATCGCACCACCAGACCACTAAGATCCAGCAACAAAAATCACTTGCAGATCACCAAAGCCAATAACTCTGCTGGTGAAGCACTATTCTCTTGCGTCATAGCCAAATTATGGAACTCACTCCCACCCACAATTACCTCCGTACCATCATGCACCAACTTCAAAACTTTATTAAAAGCGCACCTAAAACATGCTGGCTATGCCCTTGCAACTCCCACTCTAATATCATCCACCCCATCCAACTACTACCTTTCTTTCCACTCCACTAACTACCTTGATTATAGCAAGCTCAGATGCTCATAAGCCTAGTACTTATTATACAGCAGGAACTTCTCATTGTTACATTTGTTAATGCCTGTTATGTACTTCACAGATAAAGATTCTAGTTGTCTACTGATGTACTATGTTCTTTATCTGTAAATATGTTGTAAGTAATTTCTATGTTAAATTGTTAATCGCTATGTAATCCAATGTAACTACTGTCTGTTTATTTTACTGTGGAGCTTTTCTCCCCGGGCCTCCGCTGAAAATGGATCCACATCCAGTCGGACACTCCCGGTCAACAAATTTAAATAATTAATTAAATAAATAAATAAAATAAATGATGTAAGAAGTTTAGGGTAGAGAATCATTTCTATGAGTCTAATTCTTAACTGCAAGGGTAGGGGCCACTTCACTCAATCCTGTTTGTGTTCAGTAAGTCTCTTACACATTTTCTTGCAATTTAGGTCCTGGTCAGTGCTAAGCTTGACGTTACAGAGACACCTAAGTAGTTTATGGCTATAGATGTGCAGGTGAGCCTGTAGGACTTAAGAGCAGAAGATGAGAAGATCAATAATGAGGAGTGTAGACTTCTACAGGTTTACATTATTGAGGTTCATAGATTAGTACTAGGCTAACTGCCGTTGTGGATCTTTGTAAGCCTAGCCAGTTACCCCATGTGAGAATCAAACTCTGCACCTTGTATCTGTAAGGCAAACATCTTAACCATTATGCCAACCCCCCAAATGGGCTGACAGTTCTTCAAGCTTTCCAATAAACCAGACGGGTTATTTCAGTACAACAAAGAAAGAGTAAATGATCATTTACATAGAATGTGAATTCCTCTGATGTGCAGGTTGAGGTAACATGGGCAGGCACACAGACCAGTTCTGTTCTGTGTACCTCAGCCATAGGCTCAAGGACTAAGTTAAACAGCAGAGGAGCAAGGGGACAGCCTTCCATAACTACCTTTAATATTCTGAAGGACTGGGCTATATATGGCACTAAGTATATTATTGCTGCTGAATCCTGATAGATTGCAGAATGGTCAAAAAATCAGTGGGAAATAAGAAGGATTCTAGTACCCGAAAAAAAGAGGGCCATCTGATGCTGTTAAAAGCTCTCTCAGCATCTACTGATAATTATGTCTTTGGAATGTCCATGACCTTAGTTTGCCCTAGCCATTGAGTGTCAGGCAGCTCTCCCTCTCACAAAAAACAACCAGTTAAGGGTGGGTTAGTCTGGGAAGCAAGGACAATAGATGTGTTGCCCACACAGCCATGTATATCTTGCTGTCCATGTTTAAGAGGGAAATCAGTCTCTGACTGCTAAGGTTTGTGGCATCTTTTCCTTGTTTGACAAAGAGACTAATAAGAATCGCTTCCAGGAGGGTGGAACTAAATAGGTAGTAGGCAATGCCAAGACTACTTTCCAGTTAATTTTAAAGGCTGATGGGGGTAGATGTTTATATACTTCTGATGGATGGCCACATGGCCCTGTTACTGGGGTAGGTGATGGGGTAGATGTTGACATACTTCTGATGGACAGTCACATGGCCCTGTCATTGGGCTAGGTGATAGGGTGGATTTTTATATACTTCTGATAGGAAGCCATGTGGCCCTGTTGCTTCATTTGTTTTTAAATTCCTGATGGAAACAAAACTTTCAACTTTTGTCATTTTGCAATAACTGTTGATCTTAATCCAAAATATAGGGAGTATGGGAAATGCCCTGCTCAACTTTTAACTTAGGTTAGTAGGTTCCAAGGGGAATGGTCAGTATCCTTGTATAATGAATGAAGATGGAAATGAAAGTGCTCAAGCACTTGTGGGATTGAAAGATAAATTGAAAGATGAAAGATACCCCCATGGAGCCCCTTTCTTCTGTAAAATGGGAGTGTTTCATGGTTTGGTTGTATACTTTCTAGCTAGCCTAATATTATAGGTGGAGTCTGTCCATTGCTATCTCTTTTTTTGTAATTTTATAATAGTTTGAGTCTTGTACCTCTCTGAGAAAGACCTGTGAGATACATGTTTTAAGCTAATTGCTGATACTCTTCTTGCAAATATATTAGGTCTTTCTGCCAGGTTTTCCATATCCCTGTGGCCCAAGTCCATAATCTAGCATGAATAAAATGTTTATAGGAGTCCCATAATGTTAGTATAGAGGATTCACTACTCTCAAGTATTGCCATGCATTTGTAGGTGACCTCTTGTTAAAGTGTGGGGAAGTCTGACCTTCTAGCATAGTATGAATATAGCCTCCAAAAGTTTAGGTAAGATTAAAGTGTAACTAAAAAGGAAGAGACTAAAGCCTCATGGTCAGAGTATGAACAAGGTGAAATGAGAAACTCTTTATGAGAGTCAAGCACCATCCTATTCATATAGATCCTGTCTGTCATACTAAAGGTGCAAAGCAAAGAGAGCAATGTGTGTAAATGCTGGTATTCTGGTTGGTGGTCAATCCCAAATCTATTAAGGAAAAATCCTTTACCCAGCCATTGATAAACTTAGCTAATGTAGAAAGTCATATAGGTTTGCAGACAGTATTGTATTTCAGGGAAGCAAGACAGTTAAAATGTCCTACTAAGAGAAGTGCTCCTCTAGATCTGTTTTGTATGTAATTGAAAAGTGGTCTAGCATGTTTAACTCCCATGATTGGGTGTAGATACAGGTTCACAATGCTGATTAAGTTATGTCCTATATTACACTGCCCAGTTAACTCACCCCTTCAGTAAAGAAAAAGTTTCTAGAAACCTAACTCCAGGTAGAACCTTTTTACATAACAACACACCTGTCTTCTTCCTAGATAGAAATGCAGAGATTGCTGCAATGTTATATCCCCAGAAAGAAAGCTTACTATAGGTTCATAGGTGTGTACTAGACTAATGGCCCTAGAGCCTTTACAAGCCTAGCCCATAGAACTGCCCTGGCATTGTGCCACCCAATGTTATGTTCTACATCATTTAAATGTTTTGCACCCTTGATCAACATTTACACTTAGAATCCAACTGAAGGCCAGTCCATGTAGTTCCAGATTTATAATGACCTTCACAAACTCACAGTCCACTAGATTAAGAGAAAACATAAAGTTGTAGAAAAATAGTCATGTTAAGTTAATTTCACACCCTATATGTATTAGTTCTTATGGTTTTTAGATCATTTTAGTCACAGTGAAATTAAGGTCAGATTGTTGGTGGAATGAACTTGTTTGACTAGCTTAGTGGACCACTCCATGTTGTCAGGAGTATCAAGTGCCATCCTGTCTCTCAAAGACGGAGTTGCATCCACAGTCCTGTGGAATACATACTTACCATATAAGAGATTCATTTTTAAGATCTTCAGACTATAGTAAAGCTATCTTCATGCCTTTGTCCCTCAGAAATTTAATGAGAGGGAACGATTCTTTCTGCTTGGTCAACACAGTCTTGGAATAATTATTATTAAAATGTATTTTCCTTCCTATGTACTGAATATCCTTCTTCTTCCATACAACCCTTAAAACATGCTCTTTCTGCTGAAAAGATAAGAATCTCTCATAGGGTAATGGGTGCCTGGGGGCCAGTGGTGGGGCAAGGGATCAGTGTGCCCTTTCCAGCATCAATTTGGAGGTGAGATTCAGCCTTAAGATAGTAGGAATCCATGCTTGCAGAAAACGGATAGTATCCTTTTGTTCAATACCTTCCTGAAGGCCTATTATGTTGGTTGTCTATTTGATCAGCAAGTTTATTCCAGCAATACGTTTTTTTGATGTTCAACCTCATCCAGGTGGAGAGATAAATATGGCTCACATGGTCTGCTATGCTAGTGGCCATGTTTGATCTCCTGTACCTGTGTTTTCAGAGGGGACTGGAAGGACTTCATGGACAGGGCAAGTTGTTTGATTGCTGAAGCTAACTGTGAGATATCCACTGCAGGAGATTCAGGCAATTGCTGAACATTTAGGGGAGTGTCTCTTGGCTGATCAGTGTTGTTTGCAGAAAGTTTAGCCATTGAGGATACGCAGTCTGCATTTTGTCAACACAATTGATCAGGGTTCATTTTGGGCTTCCTTGAGGGCTTTTTGGCTGGCATAGTTTTCACTCAGTATTTAAACTTAATATTCATTGGGAGTAAGGATTTAAAAGATTTGATTGCAGCAAAGTGCTGTATTTTACTGTGGCTCTTGGAGCTAGGTTGAAGCACTACCGCATGGTCCAATATGGAACTGGACGGCTCATTTTTCTTATCTAAAAATCAGTATCAGTAAGTCAGCAATAACTGCATCATTACTGACATCATTCCAATTATTGACCCCCAAGATAATAATTCTAGACTCTAAGAAATTCTTCCACTGGATAATTTTTATACTTCCAATCTTCATTCTCTACATCCTACCCAAGCCAAAGTACTCATTTTTTCTTCATCTTTCATTTCACACCTCTAGTACCTGTAGCACAATTAGACTTTATCTAAAACTTTAAATCACATAGCAATATTAGACCAGTATAGGTTTATTCATCCCACCCCAAATGTCCTTAAATTTTATAAAGGACATTACATGTGCAAACTGCTCAAATGCCAGTTTCTGGCTCCCTTCCCTCTCTCTCCCACAACATCTTATTTCTCCCAGTATAACTCTGGATGCAAATTCTACAGCGTTCAGCTGTTTTGAGGTATTCACATTTAACTGTCACTCTTAAAAGTCTTCTATATGACCAGATTCTATCTCACTGTCCCTTTAGACAAAACTTGTTCACATCACAAAGGTGTCTTAACTGTACTCATAAATAGTCACATAATACAACAGCTACAAGCTCTACAGGGATAGGTACTCATCCTATTAGACAGAACAGGTTGAACAAAATGTTGGTGATGACAGAGCCACCTTTTGATATTTTTACTAGTTCCAAAAGAAAATGAGGTTACTTCACCAGCTGTTTCACTGTTTAGACCCATGAGACAGATTCAGCCCCCAACAACCCCACCTGTGCCTCCCTATGGCCACCATCATCATCAGAGTCTGATAAGACACTGACATCAGGTTGTGAGGAGGACACACTCCAACTCCCACAGTCACCTGTGTGGAGAATTATATTTTATATATATATATATATATATATATATATATATATATATATATATAGGTTTACAAACAAAACTTGGAAACTGCATTGGTCGACCGGCATGTGGTCAACTTGCAGTTTCCAAGTCGGCATAATGTCGAACCAAAAACAATCAACTACACTACAGCGAATGGGTAGCATAGGTTTATATTTTGGGTTTGACATTGTGTAGGGAGGTCACAGTTCAATGAGGAACAGGGAATTAGCCCATTTCCTCAATGTAATTCAATCTCAGAGTTGGTATATTTAATGTGCAGAGGGTGTGGTGGGTGCAGACCCCCACATGGGGGGTACAGGGGGGGCATAGCTGGGCACAGACCCCCACAGGGGGCTGCAGGGGGGCATAGCCTCCCTGCAAAATAGTACAATTAATGTACAGTTGACCATTGAGTGTAACAGCATGTTAATGTGCATAGCATGGGTGACTGACGTCACCTCCTGCTATGTCAAACCCGTCGAACCAGAAAGTCCGGGTATGTCATTTCCAATGTGCTGTCTTTTTGATGTGTCAGAAATCAACATTCAATGGAGGCATTTTCAAAAATATGATAGTAAACCATGTGTGTCTATATATATATATATATGTATATATATATATATATATATATATATATATATATATATATATATATATATATATATATATATATATTAGGATAGCTCCATTGATGGATAGGTGACTATGCCTCTTACATACTTGCTGAATCCTTAAATATGGTTTAACTCATATATGAAGGACATTGAAATCCTTCTCTAGGATATGGCATCTTCAGATATGACAGAACTCAAAAAAGAAATGAGGGTGGAGGAGCATATCATGCTCTGTGCTCTCACTTCATATCCTAATAATTCAGTGTCAGGAGCTTTGTTTAGTATCTATATGTGTCAATAATTTCAAAACACAGATAGTAACAACATATTTATTCATGGAAACTTTTATATGTTGGAGGGCAAATAGTCATGGCTAGATAATATTTGGCTCAAGAAGGCATTAGAATGGGAGGTCACAAAAAAGTGCCTTAAATCAGGCAACACTAGGCTCAGTCCAATCCCCACCATTCAGAGTGATGTTACTGGTAATATCAGGCAAGGATCTGAATCAGCGTCAGGACAACCGGTTTAGTTGTCTCCAGATGACATTAGAGTGAGAGGTCACAAAAAAGTGCCATAAGTAAGGAGATGCTAGGCTCAACCCCCCAGCCACCCCCATTCAGAGTGATATTATTGGTAACATCAGGCAATAATGTTTAATATTTTGGCACAGTAAAACAGAAACGATCAGTTAAGACGATCTTAACTTCATTTAAAATGCATCTAATATTATCTGCTCTTACCCCTTTCTTTGTCTGCTTCACCTAGACAAAATTATTAACATGCCTATATCAGGTGACAAAGTCACAGGCCATGAAAGCATGTTACACCAGATACTTGTGTCTCAGCTTAACAGTATTAAGCACTGTGGCATGTGTCTGACAGTCTTAGTGACAAACAGCCTGTTTAGCTTACTGTTCAAGACCTGATGTTTATGACTTACATTTCCACTGTGTATGCTCAGAATGTGATTGTTTAGAAGCTATGTAGGTGACTAGAAGCAATAGAAACACTACATTAACATCTATCTTAATAACACAGATTTTTTTTTGTAACGATCATTTCCTCCCTACACCCTATACAGGGGAAGAAATCCTTTATGCTCCCTGAATTATATATACCAAATCCATGGTTGCACAACACTAATGAAAGGAGAAATTCCCTTAAAATACACAAAGGTCACGAGCAATCACTTTTCTTGCCCTAACACTAACTAATGTTTTCCAGGCAACTGTTGTGTAAGAAAATGCAGACAGCAGCCATTATATGCATAACTACACTCATGTTCACAATGTGTTATGCACCATTCCCTCATCATTCTGACAGTTTTCCTCACTTTGACTTGATCTGTATAGTGCTGCAGACTAATTGCAAGTCATAATAATCATGTACCTCTGATTAGGGACTTTCCCATTGCTTTTCCTAGCCTGCTTCTATGAACCCACTCCTCCCAGTCTAGGCTTTACACAAGTGGTCATTCTCTGTGGAGAGCACTTTCAAAACAGTATCCTTTTGAGTACATATCCCCCTATTTTTCTTCTTCTTGCCAGCTGGCTCTACAAACCTTTTTACATTCACACCTTCTACAAGTCCTCCATCAGGAAACTGTCTCTCGAAATCAAGACTTTCTCCCTAGTAGAAGATGCCCTGCCAGGCACCTTTCCTATAATATCTACCAGATCAGTTACCCAAATTGTCACCATTTATCAACAATTCTTTCAGTAAGAATTATGCTCTGTTACACTATGGAAAAAAATCATCATAGTGGATCACTAGTCCTTATAGTAACTTTTACACTTTTTCTCTTTGAAACCAGTGTATTGTACATTTTTTTATTTTTTATATTTTTCCCCTAACAGATTTGTTTGTTTTTCAATTGAATTGTACAGGTTATAGGTCATGTTAAAGGTGGGAACATTTTTGAAATGATTTATTGTAGTCTGATTTTTTTATATCACAAAAACCTGACATTTTAACAGGGGTGTGTAAACTTTTTATATCCACTGTATATATATAAAAAATAAAAATAGGGGGCCACATTTAATCTCAGGAGACGGCTGAAGATTAGAACACAGTAGATTCTAATGAACAAGTAATAGCTTCAAAAAACAATTTTAGTGAGTTAATTTATTATTAAGTCAATGTGTTTTTAGTTTTGAAATCACTAATCACTCACACAAGAATTCAGTATAAAATGCCCTATGAGTGAATAGCATATCATGCCTTAATGTGAGATATATCACAGAAAATAGGTCTAAATATAACAGTCTTTTCTCATACCTTAAACTTTTCATACTTGAATTAATGTTTGATAATATTCTTTTATTGTAATTTTATTTAGTGCTTAGAAAACTGGTTCTAAACTGGTGCACTATTTTCAGGTTTAAATTTAACCAGTTATGAAAATCACTGTCTTTCATTATGTTACTGTTTCATGATTTGATGTATCAATGAATATTACTCCTTGTCTTTAAAAATGTCAAACATAAAGTTATGTTTATTGCCCAATAAGACAACTAAATCATGAAAAGCTAATGCTACCTCAAGGGTTTTATTGTCCATATGATCAGAATTTTTACACTGGACCTTACAAAATGTCATACTTTTACTTCTTTTGTTAATGTTTATGATCATTTTATTTACTGTGGCCTAGAGATTAAATTTGTTTGATATTAATAGCAAGCATTTAACATCACCAGAACAAATAATAAATTTGCTAAGGTTTATGTTAACAGTATAAATTGTCTTAAGGACTAATAAAAATCAATATCTCTCCAGTAAAGTTAAAAAGATAGGAGCCAAAGGTGTCCCCCACCTCTAGGAACACCCCATTAATTGTTATAACTTGGTTTATCTTTCATCTCATTCAGAAGATATTCCAAAACCACAAGAGGAACCTCTACTATATTCAGCTGAAAAGATAAAACAACAAATGTATTAATCAATTTAGGATGATCCACCTTATTGTAAATAAAAAAGCAATATACATAACAGCTACCTGAAAGGCGTTACCAGTGCAGTAACAGCATTTTTATAGAAAAATAAATTACACAGAGTAATATATCAAGTTTTAATATTTGCATACTGATGCATATTGATGAATATAAAATTTTATTTTCTCCTTTATCTCAAACAATAATCTAGCCAGAAGCTTACCTGTAGGAAGTGATATGGCTAAGTCAGCCTTCTTTTTTACATAAACTTAATAACTGAGGCTTTCCTGATATCCCAAATTGATTTGTTTTTAAAAAGCTTTTAAAGAAAAACATTTTTTGTCAACAACTACTGAAAGTTTTATGTCCCTACTACCAGTAATATTTAGTAACATAGCTTTGTTCACCTTCAGAAATGAAATATTCCTCTGCTAATTTGTTACATTAAAAATGGGGTTAATGCTTTCTGTTGTAGGAATATTGCACTGACTACTGCTAATACAATTATATGAACTAAAAGTGATAAAAATATTTCTAAAAATAATAATTTAGACTAAGGAGTAATACATTTATCTTCATTGTCTCTATAAATAACGGAGTCTTCCATCTTATATTTAACATTTGTTTATATACACATTCAAGGATCTCTTGTTGTCTTTACTTATAAGTGCCAAATCCTCATCACAAGTTACTCTGTTAGATTTAAAAGATGATTTGACAAATTTACAGAAAAAATGATATATCATTTCTTGTAAAATAAATCATTTTTTTTTAATTTCCATTTTTGTACATTTTTTTTTATTTGGAAGTTTTTTTTGAGTTTTGAGAGATAATGCTAGTAACCTTATATTTCCTCTTTAGGAGCTCTATAAATTTCTTACTATTATCTATTTCTCAAGCTGATACTGATTTGAACTTGTAAGTCAATATTTTTTCAAGAGAAATTCAATAAAAATTTTAATAAAAATGCATAATGTTTAGGGGTTGAGTCTTGGCATAATGATTAAGATGTTTACCTCACAGATACACGGTACAGGGTTTAATCTCATCTATGACAGAAATTGGCTAGACTTGAAATGTTCCACAAAGGCAGCTTGCTTAGTATTTATCTATGACCTTGATTTCCTGCTAACCAAAATATAGAGTTCAAACTATTATTTAAAGCTTTATTACATTTCTGAGAGGCCTTTAAACTGCAATAAGAAACATTTTCTTTACACAAAGACTCAAAACAATGTAATTAATTGTACTCTTCATATTCTCAAACACAAAAAGCCCAGCAGGGAAAGTAACTGGAATGAAAAGCAGGACCACAGCAAGATAAAATCCTCCAATTTAATACAAAAAGATGAGCACTTTCGCAATGGTAACCATTGCTTCATCAGACAATTAATTCAAAAAGCAACAATACATAAATACTTTAATTCAATATGAATCAACCAATCCTAACACTCAAAAGTTAATTAATTACCTTGGTTACACATTACATTTAATTAAAACTAAAGCCTAGTAAAATGAAGTCTAATGAAATAAAGGCATATATCCATATATACAAATATAAATTTATATATAGAACATTACTTCATGAAGGCATGTGTATTCAAATATTGTTCCCTTATAGGAAGTAATACTTATATATGTACTTATTTATTATCTTAGCTTCCTGGATTTCAATGCTTTTAGTTATCTTTTTAAAAAATTGAACTGCAAGACGCTCAACCCTTTTGTAATACCTTATTGGCTGACCCATCTTATTGGATGCCTCCCTTAACCTTAAAAGATCTGGCAAATTCACCCTGTTTTCTGTAGTGCACAAATTGTGGAATGCTCTTCCTCTCTCCTTAAGATAATTCATACCATTCCATTATTTCAGACATATGTTCAGATCTCAAATTTCCTCCTAGATCTTTCTTCTCTTTCCCCTCACATACTCTTTCTCTGTTAACACCCTCTTTCATCTGCTGCTGATCTAAGCCATTCTGTCTAGACTAGTATTACACAACTTCTGTCATGCTTACTTGTGCTGCTTTGCCTGTCTGTCTGTTGCGATCACTTTTTTCTTTCACTTTCTTCTTTGACAAAGTGTTATGTTGCCACCTAGTTCAT
>NC_056734.1:632211991-632266991 GCF_019279795.1 Protopterus annectens
AATATTTGATTTTTTTTATTACTGATAATGTGTTCTCTGCAATAGTGGATACTGGGTAATCAAAGGATAGTTCAGTGCCAAAATAGCTTTCCAGATCCCTAACTATGGAACCAGTTTTCAGGGGTATGTTGTCAATGTGATAGTTACAAGGGAAGTCATGCTTGCAAAACTTCTTGGGACTAATTTTTTGTAAGTGTTTTTTTACACCTGCTTAATAGTTTATGGATAATCATAGTGTCCTCTGGGGAGTTTACGATGGCACCAAGTTTATTTACTCCTTTGGAAATTATATTTTCACTCTTTTAGGGGTCAAGCTTACAAACTACTGACCATCAAAAAAGTTGGCCACAGTTATAAAGAAAATTATGATTAATATCTGTTTGTCATGTCTGCCAAGCAGAAACCCATTCAAACTCAGGGTTTAAATACCAGAAGATAAAAAGGAGAAAAAAAAAAACTATAAAACAACTCAGGAGAACCAATGTGGGTGCTTACTCCAAGTCCTAGACCAGTCACCCTTCATCAGACAGGTTACAGTCAGCACATTTCTCTCACAGGGGTGCAGAAGGGGCCCTTCCAATCAAAGATGGCTTGGAAAATGTGCTGAGAATACAACAACCACTACAAACAAACCCAGTTGCAGAAAACCTGTATCTGGATTATGCTACAGCTACTAGCTACTCTAATTTATGTGTGAAACACTAAAAAAATGTTTTATCTAGATTATGCTACAGCTAAATTTAGGAGGGAAACACTAAAAAATGTTTTAAACAGCAGAAAGAAAAGCAGTGAGACACTAAAAATGTCTTAAACAGCAGACAACAGTAAGGAGACACTAAAGAATGTTTTAAAGAACAAACAAATCATATGTAAAACACTGCCTGGTGGGAAAACAGAACAAATAGAACAGATGTTTTGCAAACAGTGAAAAGTAGTAACAATTACTATGCAATCAGTGAAAATAGCAAAAAAAAGCTTTGCAAACAGTGAAAACAGCAACAAAATACAATTCAACAGGCACAGTAAGGCAGACAAATGCAGTACAAACAGTGCAGTTTATTTTGCAGTATTAAAATACAGTATTAAATAAGCAAAACACAATAAAAAGTGCAGTAAATGGTATAATCAAGCAAAAAAATCAGATAATTTATGTTTTTTGGGAAGTTCAGAAGCCTCTAGTCATCTGGTATCTCAGCTCAGAGTTGTGACTGGTAGCCCACCTCAGTTCCTCTCGGTTCAGACAAAGGCCTTTTTTGGCTACATACACAGCCTAAAAGGTAGGACCCAAGCATGTGCCAAACTAGTGACTAATGGTTTCTCATACAATGATCCCACAGATACAGCAAACCTGCTGGTGGACAGATTTGGTGAAAATTTTCACTCCCTTATCCCGCCAAACATATCAGAAACCTTGCCACCAACTTCCCCCTCACCCTACATATCTAAAGATCAGGTCAATAAAGCCTTTTCTAAGGCAAAAAACACAGCCCCCATGAGGCCAGACAGCATCCTAGGCTGTCTTCTAAACAAACTAAAACATGAACTAGCATTACCATTAAGTACCCTATTCAATCACAGCCTAACCACAGGTTATATTCCTGTGGAATGAAGAACAACAAACAGTTATTTCCCTCCACAAACGTGGCTTAGCAGCAGACCTGGGGAATTATAGACCCATAAGTTTGACCAGCCTCATTCATAAGGTAATGGACTGTATCATCATGGACCTCATAAATAAAGACGTAGGCGACCTACAAACCCTGGATCCAACCCAATTTGGCTTCATCAAAGGCAGATCCTTCTTGTTAAACCTGGCATGTTTCTTTGAAAATGTGACCAGTGCCATTGACAAGGGCAAATCTGTGCACACAACATACCTTGACTTGGGCAAGGCATTCAACACAATCCCACACTCAGGCATTACCAATAAACTTAGTAAACTGAATGTAAATCCCTTTGTTGTAAGATGAGTTGTCAACTATCTCACAAACCAGTCACACACTATCAAAGTTGGTGACTACACATCAACCAGCAGACCTGTCACCAGCTACAAGGGTCAGTGCTGGGCCCCCTACTGTTTGGTATATACTTTTCAGAATTTCAGGCCAAAACAAAGGGACTGTAGCTGACCAAGTTTCCAGTTGACTGCAAACTGGGTGCAATTATCGAAGCCCTAAATAATATCAGTATACTTCAGGAGGGTCTTAGGCAGAACAACAACTGGTGTCTTAGTCACGGTCTCAAACTAAATGCAAAGAAATGCATCATCATTCCCTTCAGTAAAAGCAATGTCCCTTCACACTATCAAATTAACAACAATACCCTATGCACCTTTGAAGTCGTAAGGGATCTGGGATTACAAGTAGACTGCGATCTTAACTTTGACCACCATGTGTCTACTGTAGTAAGGAAGGTTTTCTACACAGCAAAGTTGATTAACAAAGCATCGACTCTAAAGCAAAGAGTACTTGACACTAGTAAGGCCAAAAATTGAGTATAATGCCCCTATTGGCATGTACTGCACAAAACACCTACAGCAACTGGAGAGACATGAGAGGTTTCTAACAAAGAAGTTCAAGGGACTCCAGCATGTGCCTTACACAGACTGACTAAAGTCCCTGTTACCATACTCAGTATTGTATAGACTTCTTAGGGGAGACTTGTGCCTGGCTTACAGAGCAATCTCTGACCCAAACCTAATGAATGTGCTGCACATCTGTAAATAAAAAGGAAATAGAGCCACCCATTCCAGGGGCCTAAATATGGCCTGCGACTTGAATAGGATGTGCTGGAGGGACAGATTTATCTCCCAGCAACTGCATGTCTTTGAAATAGGCTGCCAATTCATGTGAAGCAGAGCACCTCTACGACACTGTTCAAAAGAAACCTGAATGAGTTGATGGGGCACCACAAATTCTTACAGAGGATATCACCCACAACCCTCCAGGACATGGGTAGTCATTAAGAAATGGAATCCTGGGGGCATGGCCAAGATGAGCACTGAGTAACAGCACTTTCTCTCTGCTCTGCCTTTACAGAATATTTGTGACAGGATTTTTTTTAATTTATCTATCCTAATTCTGTTTTTTTTTTCACATATTTGGAATCTACTAATCATCCTTTAGGATAGTATATAAAATTTATTGCAACTTTTTTATTTTTTCCTTTCAAAAAGTACTAGAGAAAATATTTTGACTTCAGACTACAGAATGAGCTACTCCAAATCTACACTTCAAGAAACAACTATTAAGAAGGAACTTCAATCATTATTATCTAATATTCAAGAACTGACAACAAAAATTGATAGAATGGATGTAAAACTGGACAACTTCAAAGAAAAATGCTCCCAACAAATGGAAATGTTACACGAAGACCTTGAGCAACAAAAGAGACAGATTACTGGTATAGAGACTTCACTGAATGATATGGACAGTAAAATTCAAGAAGATGAGCATAATATAGACTTTTTCTTAAAACAATATACTCTTTTACAAACAAAAATTGATGATCTAGAGAATAGATCAAGAAGAAATAATATTACACTTTTTGGTTTGCCTGATAATGTTGAAGAAGGTACTATGGAAAAATTCTTAACTTCTTGGCTCCCTGAGGTATTGCAGCTTCCTGAAGCTCTCTCATATGGGATAGAGAGAGCTCACAGGTCCTTGGCTACTACACAAAAAGGTAAATCCAATTCTACTAAATCTGTTATAGTGAAGTTTCTATCATCTCATGACAAGGAGATAGTGATAAAGGCTGCATGGGCTAAATCTCCTATTAAATATAACAAAAATGTTATACGCTTTGATAATGATTACTCATCTTCTGTAATTGCCAAAAGAAAGCTTTTCTTGCCAATGCTAAAAGAACTAAAGAAAGCCCAAATAAAGACACACCTATTATTTCCTGCCAGATTAAAAGTATTTCTCCAAGATGGTCCAAAAATATTTGATGACATAAATTCTGCCATTACTTTGTCAAAACAATGACAGCCTTAAAAGAAATGCTGATAACACTTCCTGGAAGATTTCTGAACATAAAAAGAAACTCAAGAATAAGTGATTAGTTAAACTATTTTACAATGGCTTACATTTTCCTAAGTCTTAATACTTAACCCAGAAGTTGGGGAAGTGGAAATAGTTCAACAGGTAAGTCTTTGTTGTTTAAATTTCTTTTTATGGTACATAGTTGTTTTAATGGTATTTTTATAGTTTGTTATTGTTAAGTCTAGTTTATTTTATTTAAAGTAGCTCAATTATTATAGCAAGTAGATCTATTTATTTATTTATTATCTTTTAATGTTAGTAGTTGTTTGTAATAATAAATGCTCTGTATGTTTGGGGACTGAATTTTATGGTATCTTGGGAACTATGCTAGATACGGAGACTTACAGATGAGGAAATGAGGGTCTTTGTTGCAGTAGAAACTGTTGTCTTTATTTTTGTTTGTCATTTTATTTCCCTGTCTCTCTGTGAAGAGAGAATTTTCATTGATATTGTTGCCATAATGTTGCTTTAATGATTATGTTTCTCATCTATTGCTCTGCTGCTGGAATGTGGTGCTATCTGTGTTAATAGACATGTGAAATGTTTTTGTTTTGTCCCTTTCAGCGAGCTGATAAGTTTTGAGTAAGTCATCAGATATTTATTTTTAAAAATGTGAATACGTGTGTGTAATGTTTAACGACCAGCTTCTCTTTGAATACTGTGGTGATTTTCCCTGATTATTGTACTCTGGAGAGGCTTTAATTAATTTATTATTTTTTCTTTTTCTTTTTGCTGCTTGTTGTAAAGAAATGGAGGGTTTAGCATGGATTGATGTGTTTGTGGTGGTCTAGTGGTTTGCTTGGTTTGGGAGATGGAATTTGTTGGTTTTGCAATGTTATATGTTAGCTCTCTCCTTCCCTTTTGCATTTTTTTCTGTACGTTTTTGTGTTTCCCGGTCCTGCCACGATATAATCAACAGATTTCTTAAAGCAAAGTTGCATAAGTTTTCCCTCCTCAATCTCATGCATCTGAACTGCTGAACAACCCTGCTATGTGATCGCACTGTGGCTGCCACAATTGAAAGCAGGAAAAAAGTGTTGTTTCCATGGAGACATTTATAGACTGAACTCTGTGCTAAGAAGCTTTGCAAAGCCGGATAATAGCTTGAATAGACAGTCTCTAATGCCGTCTAAAGGTCAAATGAAAGAACTGCAGCTAAGTAACCTGTATAATATGACTGCTATATTAAAGCATTTGTGAGTGTTTATAAACAGATCACTTTGATACATTTAAACCCTTATGTTTTTACACTTGCGTTTATAGCCCTATGATCCATGTGTAAATTATAATTGTATTCCTAGTAGTTAATTTCTATTGACTTATAAATTATGGGAAAAAAGGAAAATTAATCAACAACAGAAATTCAGAGCATTTACATTTTATGACATCTTTAAAGTGTATATCATTAAACATTAATGGATTAAATAAACCTAGCAAGAGAAGATCTTTAAATAAATATCTTAAATTACATAATTCTCAATTAATATTTCTTCAAGAAACTCATCTACTAACTGAAGATATCACAAAATTGGAATCCAAATCTTACAAACTTGATTAGCTCAGAACATACACAAAAAAAGAGAGGGGTGGCCATACTATGGAAAAATACATCACCTATGCCTAAAATAATTGACACTTAAAAAGATGACAAAGGGATGTTATCTTCAGTTGTTATAGAATTTAATAAGAAAATTTTGACTTTAATAAATATATATTGTATTCCTGGCATTGGACCTACAACAGTGAAACAACATATAGAGCATATAGTTCAGTTTTCTAAGGGTAGTATTATTCTTGCTGGAGATTTTAATTGTATTTCTGACATAAAAGACTCTAGTACCAATGGTAAAAGGAAAATTCCAGCAAATAGCCAAATTATTGAATGAATTTTTAGATTCATACATGACAAAGGATATTAATAACTTTACAGATGCTAAGTCACTGTTCTATACATTCTACTCACATAGACATAATCCATATTCAAGAATAGATAGGGTATTCATTTCTAATAACTTAAGTGACTTCTTTATTAAACTCAAAAGTGATTTCATGTCCCCTTTTGGACCATAATTCCATAACATTTGATTTTATACTAAACTCCAAATTTAATGTTCAAATTAAAAGAATACCAGTGTACATAACTAAACTAAAATACTTAATTGAGTTCTTTACTACAGAAGTACAAAATTTTATTGAACTTAATAACACACAGGGAATCTCTGAAGTATACATTTGGGATGCTCTAAAAGCTTACCTATATGGTAAAATTATTGATTGGTATAAAAAGAAAAGAATTTCATGGGATAAAGACTTTCAAGATATACAAAGTTAGATGCTTTAAGGCTTGATGCTTCAAGAAACCTAGACAAGAAAGATAGAATGAATGAAATAAATACTTTAAACAATACATATATGGAAATTTTAAACCATAAAGTCATGATTAATCTTGAAAAATATAAACTTCTAACTTTTTCTATAAATCCTAGCTCTATGAATATACTAGCTAACAAGGCTAAAAGATTAAATAAACTTAATCATATTAAAGAAATCTATTTTCCAATAAAAAATGGTATCTGATTTACCAAACATATTAAGTGAGTTTAGAGAATTTTTTTTAAACTAAACCAACCCAATGATATGATTAATAGTAAAAAAGATATTCAATCTTTTATAAATAATAATAAAGAACAGACTATCAGAAACGCAAATACAATTAATAGATAAACAAATATCTTTTAAAGACATAAAAGATCAAATCGCTAAACTTAAGCAAAATAAAGCTCCTGGTAATGGTATAATTTCTGAAATTTACAAGGTTTTGCCTGCCAAAGCATTAACTCTGTTACACACAGTATTCAATATAGCTCAAAATAATAACATTTTACCCCCTTCATGGACGTATACATTTATTTCTCCCATACTAAAGTCTGATAAAACCCCACAAAATGTGCTTCATATAGGCCCATTTTGTTATCAAACACAGATTATAAAATGTTCATGTCTATTTATGCTGATAGACTCAAAAATATTTTTACCATCCCTGGTAGACATGGATCAAACAGGTTTTATAATTAATAGAACTTCCTATGATAACATCAGAAGAACAATAATTTTAATTAAATCAGTAAAAATCTTAAAGAATAATTTGACTCTTGTTAGTTTAGATGTTAACTGTTATCTTACCAAAGGAGTTAAACTTTTCTAATAGCTTTATTAATCTTATAACTCAATTATATTATGAAAGTCAAGCCTACATAAAACTAGGTACAAATATATCCCAGAACATACCCATTGTAACAGGAACTAGGCAAGGTTGCCCTTTATCTCCTCTTTTATTCACGTTAATTATGGAACCTTGGGCTAACCTAATAAGGGATAACAATAGTATGCAAGGTTATAGATTAAACCTTAATGAAACATCAAAAATACAAATGTTTACTGATGACATATTAATCACTCTTGGTGGTACTAACCCCGCCTTACAAGAATTGTTTAAAAACATGGATATATTTCAAAAAAGTTCTGGTCTTAACTTTAATAACAATAAAACTCAAATTCTCCTAATTGGTTCCAAAAGTTGTAATATACAAGATCAATATAAAAAATCTATACCTCAATCTCAACAAATAACATATTTAGGTATAATTATAACAGCTAATGTTAAAGACATGTTATACCTAAATTATAGTAAAAGTGTAACAACCATTGAGACTCTAATAAGTAAATGGAACAAGATTCTATTTACAATGGATGAAAAACTTTCCATTATAAAGATGATTTTGCTTCCAAAGATCTTATACATAATACAATCTATTTCTAGTCCCCTACAGCCTCTTTTATTAAAAAAATTAACACACTGATTAAAAACTTTTTGTGGCATCTGATAAAGCCTAGAATTGCATTGTCCTATCATATGTATAGCTAGGAAAATGGAGGTATATCTTTAAAAATCTAGAACTTTATTCAATTTCATGAGTTATTAAAACAATTGTTTATCTTATAGTTGGAGAGTAGTTTGCAAAATGGAAAGAAATTGTATTAAATGTATCCCAAAATACAAAAAAATAAAGGTAATAACCATCTATCACAGTTAAATAATTCATTTATATGGAATATGAGAGATTACTTTTCCAATTATTCCACTCAAATGTTGAAATCTATGTATGCAACTTTAATTCTAAAGATCTTTAAAAACTATATATTTAGGTTTAGAAATTTTGAAACTTGGTTATTTCTCATCTTCCCTATTGCCTATACACAAGGATAATTCTCTCTGCAGATTATTTTAAAATGTTGCTATTTAAGCAAAAACAATTAATGTTTTGGCATCAAATGCTAAATAAAAATGAGGTAAACTCTATTAATGCTCGTAGATGAATATAATCTTAACACTCTATTTTGGTTAGATTTGCAAGAGTTTAGAAAATATATTCTAGACAAGCTAGTTTTAATCCCATCAAATGCTAAGAATTCAGTACCTAGACTTATTCAATATTCGATTTTATTTACTTATAATACTTTACCAGTTAAAATTGTATATAATTCATTTATAGAGCAATTAAACAAGATCTAGATGTGGATTCAGAAAACTACTGGAATTAATTTTCTGTAATCAATAATTTTATTCCCTCAGAAAAAGACAAAGTTAATTTCCTTCAGTCAGCCAGCAAAACCATTTTTTTCTATTAAATGGAGAATCTTCACATGGAAATTTTTACATAAATCTTTTTTCACAGAAAATGAGTAAGATAACTAAATAAGGTATTGTTTGCTGGAGATGTAAATCAGAAACAAATGCTGATTGGAACCATATATTTTATGACTGTGCACTATTAAAGAAAATTTGGAAAGAAGTTAACATTTTTACAGGCAATTTTTATAGACAATTTTGTGCTTACAAAATCACTTGTATTACTTAATACACCTGTTCCAGGCTGTATAAATAAAAACAAATATTCGTTGCTCTGGTCTATACTGTCCATTGCCAGGAAAACAATTACAAAAAACTGGAATTCCTCATCTGTTCCATCATCTAAAGAGTTTAAAGGTCTTCTCTTGGAAATATCTAAGTTATAAATGTTAACTATCAAATTTAAATCTACAAGAAATACAAATTCATATTACAAATGGGAAAATATACAAGAATTATTAGTTAAAGAACTCAATACATGGTTAATGCAGTAATCTTTCTTTTTTATGCTTTATTCTTTATCTTTATTTTTCTTCTGCAAAAATTAACTTAATTGTTCTTGTTGTTTGATACATAGTGAACATCATTGTATATAGTTTTCTGTGTTATTATAGTTATTGTATTAATATTTTCTTTTTTAAATACTGTACTTTAAAAATTCAACATAATCAATCTTTTTTTCAACATATCTGTTTATTACATCAATGTTTTCAATAAAGCTGTTTTAAAGAAAAAAAAGAAATGGAATCCTGGGTATTGACTAGAGAGTATCATTGGTATTACATTGGGATGAAAGGGCTAGGCTTGAAATGACCTCCACTTCAATAGCCTAGTAACCTCCTATGATCCTACGATCCTTTGTGGTTGTCATCAAGTTAAACTGCTTTATCTTGAATGGCAGTTTACGCCACAGATATAGGAGTCTTGGTATTATTGATGTTGTATTTTACCAAGTATTGCATGTGTGTTTGCTTTGCTAGCTATGTGCTTAAGGCCAATCTTTTCAAAGAGATGAGGATATCTCAATCCCCTAAAGCCCAGATAGATTTCTTCAATCAATAATCTGTATGACAGAGTAGAAGAGGAGCTTAATCTGTTAGGTTACCCCATCTAATTAGGTCCTTCTACTTTGTATCATAAAAAACTTTGAATCTTCTCAAGATGAGCACAATGTAAAACAGTAAAGCTAAAGAATGATGTACTGTATTTAATGACCGAGTGAATTATGGAATAATGAACACATGTAGAGACAAACAATGGCTTACTTTAGTGTTAAATATACATTTCTCCAAAGGCTTTCCTCAGGATATAATTTTATGATCAAAGGTTAAATCAGTGCCTACTACCATCCCAAACAACATGGCCTGTTTCTGAGGATTGCCTTAAATGTTGTGGTTGTTCATTTGAGAAAGGACATAATACTGCATTTTTTGACATTGAAAGTCAGGTTAAGTTCAGTATACCACGAATGAATATTATGTATAGTACTCTGTAGATGTGCACAGTGTGTGGTTGATATTAGAAGGGCATGGGACTTGGATTCATCTACACACTTTGTCTACCTGGGCATCAAGAAAAAAAATCCAGAATGAATGGAACCAAATTCTAAACCATTCGAAAACTATTTGGGAACCATGATGGTTCAGATAACAAGCCTCCACACTCACATACTGAGTTCTGCCATTTCCCAAGCTGCAGCACCACCGTGACTGATCAGACTAATTTAAATGAATTCATTTATAATTCATGTGGAGAATTGTTTAGATGTTTTGACCATATTGAGATAGGATTGTGTATACAGTCAGAGCCTTTATCATGTATGCATTAGTATTGCCATAGAAAATGACAAGGCTCAAAGAATGCAGTATCTCCCTTACAAATACTGTATTCATCTTTATCCATAAGGAGCAATCTCTACTGGCTTTTTGAACCAAGAAATAGTTATAATCTCCATACTTCACATATAATGCATGTTTAGCTAATTGGGTTTTTCTTGTTGGAATTTGATGCATGTTTATTTATAGAGTTGCTTGACATACCAAAATTTGGAGGTGCTTTTATGACATCCCATTAAGTACTTTATAGAAAACTACCTGTAATGATGCCCAGTCCTATTTTGCTGGTATTTATTTTTTATGCTGAATGTACAAAGTCTATTAAAATAATGGGGAAGAACCCTTTCGGGGAATATATAATTTCTACTTATTCTTCCCTTCATGTATCTACAATCCCATTTTCTCATTTTTGCACATGGGGTTGCAGTGTCATGTCAACAGTGACTATTATCTAAAACCAATGTTCACAATGCTAGGTGGCTAGCCCTGTCACTGTTGTTCTTCTTTATCACATGCACATATGCAAACTCACTTATGGACAATTTTTAACGTATCCAATGCACCTGCTTTGGAATGTGAAAGGAAACCAGACTACCAGAGAAAACCCAAGTGAACATAGGGAGGACATGCAGACTACACACAGAAGTTACCCCAGCCAAGAATCAAACAAGAGAATCCCTTGCTGTTAGGCGACAATGGTACCCACTGATCTACTGTTGTAAGATTGTATTGCACTGATCTTAAATTTCTTAGTTTTAATATCTCTGGGTTCATAGAATTCTTAATTTGTAACTGATAAGGTTCTACACTTGAGTGTTAAACTTAATTTTCCTGGTTTAGTTATAAGAAGTTGGTATCTTTTCCAGTTTTATTGTTAATGTGAAGTCAAAATGAACTATGGCTTTTTAATATTTTGTGCAAGTTTATCTAGATTTAATACTTCAGGTTTGGTATATTTTTTTTTTGTAGTTTGTCAATTTTGCATCTGTGATATAATATTTTATTGAGCCTGCCTATATAACTTTGATTAACTGGGCAAATTTTGAAATGAAGTTGTATAAGATGTTGTAGAAATTGTTAACCCTGTCTTGAAAAGACAGTGAATTACATCTTAATTAGATGAAGCAACGGTAGGATTAATTTATAAGTAACCATTTGAGAAGACTAGATATGCTTTGTTAATATGTTAATCCTCCATGCCTGAGTATCAGTCGTCCTGCAATGAACTACACCCATCTTTTTCTGGTGGGACAATCATCTGTTGCTGGAGAGTGTCTTCCAGGCAGACAGCACTATGTTTGGTATATATGATACTAACTCCTCTTTCTTAATGAATGTCATGCATGCTGACATATGCAAGGATGTGCATCTTCCCATATGTTGCACATGAAAGCTACAACATATTGTGGCTTTGCATGTTCGCAGCACATGCCACTGACTATCACTGCATGTGAGACAACTTTCCTTCACTAGGAGACAGCACTACAATGAGTCAGAGTACCTCACTTCCCATCAGGTTGGGCCAACCACCATTGTGAACTTGTATCGTTCCTTGTGTCTTGTCTAGCACACAAGAAGCTAATCAAACTGTGGTAATCTTGGTCATATTTAGGGCCGAATGGCTCTACACCATGGAAGCAGGTATAGACAATCATTATTATTATTATTTATGCATTTTGCTGCATTTGGTCTTATTTTTAAAAAGTAAATTTGAAGGTATCATGATTGATTTCAGAAAAGAAGGGTTGATGGTGTATTGTACAAGGTCAATCAATTTAAGATGACCAGTATTGATAATATTCTTTCCCCTTGTTGTGTTCTTTTTCACGTGATTCCATTAATAAAATCTCTAAATAATTGGTGATATATTGTTACTATTACTGTTACTCCCAACAGTACTGATGTATTTTAAATCATGTGTCATAACAGTGCTGGAAATAAACACAGGCTGAAGAATTTGGGAGGAAAATGTGCATTTTATAATAACAACATGATGTCCTGTAGTTAGTGGAGCAGAAATAATACAGTGATGATAAACTGATAAACCTTACATTATTACATTTCCTATTTAGGCTATGGCATTAATGATGGCTCAGTATTGAAATGTCGACACTCAAAATGTTGAGAGCTGACGAGCTGAAAATAAGACCAAAAACACAGAAGAAGAGCAAATTTCAAAAAATCACTCTTCTCCTTTAAGCTTCTTTTTGCAAGAGGGGCAAGCCCATCCTACACCCCCCCATGTGGGGGGCAAGCCCCACCCTCAACTTATATATACCAACTCTGAGATCGCCATACCTCAGAGAAAAAAGAATATTCTAAGAAATGGCATCTTGGACTTAGTATATGTAAGTCCAATCTTTCAGCTATTCAGTGTCCATATTTCAGGACTGACTGTAGCGGATCCTTTTTTTTTTCAAAGCAGGTTTATTGTTTTAACATACAAGAGAAATATCATAACAATTTTATACAAGTAATTAAAAATAGATATGATTATAACATTCAACAAAACAACTAAAGTATTTACAAAGACATCCACTACAATCAGATCAATTAATTAAACTAAAATACCATGCTATTGAAATTAGGATTTTTTTAACAAATTTTGTAAATTATCCCATACAATATAATAAGATGTTTTTCTAGTTGTTCTTGACCTAATTGTGTTTATTTCCATATGGCACACTATATTCATAACATTTTTAAATTCATTGAACGAAGGAGGTGTATCTGAAATCCAATTTCTGGTTATTATTTTCCTAGCCACTGCTAGAATAGACCATAACAAGGGAAGCTTAACCTTTTAAAACTTTGAGGTACAGGTGTGTTGAATAATATAAGAGATTTAGAAATAATGAAATTATCTGTAAAAAGAGCCTGCAAAAATTCATTAATTGACTTCCAGTATTCTTTCAATTTTATACAGTCATAAAACATATGAGCCCAGTCAGCATTAATTTCTACATTACATCTCTTACATAGATTATCTTTATTATTTATTTTATTCATCATCAAAGGTGTATAAAAAGATCTATGTAAAAAATTTCCATGTATAAAGTCTCCAGACAATGGAAGACGTAGTTCTATAGGCAGATTCCAATATATATTGTTTATCTTGTTGATTTGGTGGATCCCCATTAATAGAAGTGAAATAATTCCAGTATGTATCTGCACTGTAAAAAGTTTCTTGTCTGATAATTTTATGTATGTATGAAAGTTTACCTTTATCAGAAACTTTATGTTGTAAATTTAATATCAAGTAATCAATCAGTGTTGGAATAGATTCTTTAACTTTTATAGACATTAGATCTATTTTATTAATGAGATGTTGTCTAAAGGTCTGAACCTCTAACCAGCAAGTTTCTCTTAGATCAAATTCTTGTTTTAAGAAATCTAGATTTTTAACTTTATTATCAGATATCAACTGATACCAGTACTTTAGATCATTATCTATAGCTAAATGAGTTCCTTCAGAAGTAGATGACAAAAGCATACCCTAAGTATATATTATAGGGAATATAATAAAATTCCATTCCCTATACTTAGGGTGCATGAATATAAAGTTACGATAGCTAATAATAATATTTAATGGGTAACAAACCATATGTTTAGGTGTAATAGGTGAAGTACAAAATTCCTTTAGTAACCATAACATGTAGTTATTTACAATCATATTTTTATGTGTTAAGGAGATTTTCATGAAGTGCATACTAATTAGCTCCCAATAATCTTTCCATTTTGCGACATATGACTGATCTATTAATAAAGTAATAACTTTTACAATAGAAGAGATAGTATATAAATTAAAGTCTGGAAAAGAAATACCCCCTTGAGACCAGCTATTAGTATGTTTCTTTAATGCAATCCTAGGTCTATTAGGTGCCCATAGGAAATTTAACATTAGTGTATTCAGTTTCTTGATAATTATTTTTGTAGGTGGAAGTATGATTGATTGTATTAAGTATAAAATCTTGGAGAATATTATCATTTTAATAATTGTAAGTCTCTCCTCCATAGTAAAAAACATATTATTCCAGGTATTAAAAAGATTTTGTATATTAAGAAATCAGGTATTATAATTATTATATATAATAGATTTAATATCTTTAGATAGTATTATACCTAAATAAGTTATCTGACCTGAATTGGGTACATATTTAGTAAAATCACTAATGAGAATATTTTTCGTGTATATATAGGTAGTATTTTAGTTTTTTCTTCATTGAATATTAAACCAGAAATACTTTTAAAATTCATCATTTTATCAAATAGAGACTGCATAGAAGAATTAGATCCTGTTGATGTAATTAGAACATCATCTGCAAAAAGTTGAATTTTGGATGTTGTATTTTCATCTATTTCAAAACCCTCTATGTCAGTACTGTTTCTGATCAAATTAGCCCAAGGCTCCATTACTAAAGTGAATAATAGTGGAGAAAGTGGACATCCTTGTTTTGTACCTTTAAAAATGGGTATTTTTGTGAAACATATGTTCCTACCTTAATATAAGCCAATGTTCCTTTGTATAAATGCTCAATTAGATTTACAAATGCATCTGAGAAGTTTGTGCACTTCAGTAAGGTAAACAGATAGTCCCAACTTACTGAATCAAATGCTGAACTTATATCAAGACTAATAAGTGTTAAATCTTTCTTTTTCCTATTTGCAAAATCAATTAATGTTAAAGTTCTTCTTATATTATCAAAAGTATTTCTATTTACAATGAAGCCTGTCTGATCTATATCTATAATGCCGGGGATGATTGTCTTCAATCTATCAGCAAAAATACTCATAAACATTTTATAATCAACATTAAGTAATGAGATGGGCCGATATGAAGTACATCTAGTTGGATCTTTATTAGGTTTTAAAATTGGTAAAATAAATGTATATTGCCAAGATGGGGGGGTTATTAACTCAGTTTGGGCCAAAATAAAAACCTTATGTATTAATGAATATGTACTTTTAGAAAGAATTTTATATATTTCTGGTATAATACCATCATTACCTGGAGCTTTGTTTGATTTAAGCTTATTTATTTGTGTAATAACCTCTGTATATGAAATACTTTTGTCCAATAGTTTAATCTGTTGTTTATTAAGCTTTTTATTCATGTTTGTGGTTATAAACTCCTTTATTTTATCTTTAGGTTCCATGTTAATGTTATTATGGTTAATTTTGTGAAAGTGATTTCTAAATTCATCTAGTATTTCTGGTATACTAGAAACATTCTTCTTTTTCCTTAGAGAAAAGATTTCATTGATATGGTTTTGTTTATTCAACCTTTTTGTTTTATTTTTAAGTCTATGTAAGTATTTGGGGCTTATTGAATAAGACAAAAACTTGTATTTCTCTAAAGTTATTTTAACTTTATGAGTTAAAATTTCTTTGTATTTCTCATTTAGTTTGTTTATTTCTTCAATAACTTTCTTGTCCATAATATTTTCTTTATTATTATGTTTATAAGAGTCTAATTTACTTTGAATATCTAACAATTCCTTATCCCAAGATTTCCTTTTATTATTATACCATCTGATACTTTGTCCATATAGATATGATTTTAAGGCATCCCAAACATAGACAATGGAGACTTCAGGAGTATTATTTATGTCTAAAAATGTTTTACTTCTGAAAGTATATATTCTTTATAGTCTTTTAGTTGAGTTAAGTATGCTGGTATCCTTTTGATCTGAACATTATGAGTATTTTTATCATGAATTCAAAAACAATTGAATTATGATCAGATATAGGACATGAAATGATTTTGGAATTAATTAAATCTGTTACCATCTGGTTAGAAATAAAGACCCTATCTATTTTTGAATAAGTTTTGTATCTGTTAGAAAAAAAGGTGTATGGTAATGATTTTGAATCTATCTGATTATTAATATCATTCAAATGATAAGAATTAGCAAAATCATTTAAATGTTTTGCATTAGATGTAATTCTTCTTTTTCCTATAGTGGTAGTATCACTTTCATGTAGTATACAATTAAAGTCACCAGCTAAAATAATATCTCCTATAGAGAATGATATGATCTTATCAAGATGATGTTTCACTGTATTAATACCAATTCCAGGTATCCAATATACATTAATTAAAGTGTAAGTCTTCCCATTAATTTGTATTGTAACCATACAAAACATTCCTTTGTCATCCTGATAAGACTTAATGGTTTTAGGAATGGGCATACTTTTATTCCATAAAATAGCCACTCCTCTTTTTTCTGAGTGTGCTCTGAACTAACCAATACTGTATATTTGTTTGTGGCTAGTTTATCAATATCTTTTTTTCAAGAGATGGGTTTCTTGCAGGAAGACTAAGTTGGCCTTATGTAAATTAATGTATCTTATTAGGCTTGCCCTTTTACACGGATTATTCAATCCATTAATGTTTAAAGAAATTCCTTTTAAAGATGTCATTTGGCATTTTTAAAACTTAAGAATCTCATGATCAAAATAACAAATAACAACATAAGTAATGTTACATCTCCTCCTTTAGGTGTACCTTTAAATATAGCTGTATTTATTGAATCTCTTATGGGATTTTGTATAGGATTCAATTTTGTTTGTAGTGACAATGAGTGTACAAAATATATTGTGGATGTCAAAACTATATACATATAACAATGAACAAGTGAAAATAATGTAAGGATTAAACCTTGCATCCAGCCTGGAGTTAAAAACTCCAACTTAGAGTAGTATTTACCACTCAAGTTAACCCCCTACCCTAAGCAGCAGTACCTCAGCTAACACCTTATCAATTTAATACTGGTTATGTTTAACTTAAATTAACAGCTTTCAATTCAATTATCTAGCAAGACAAGACTGCACATTTGATAAAACAGCATCATATAAACTAAAATAAACTTTTTTTTTTTTTTTTTTAAAACTATTCATACTACTATATACATCTATGTAATATAATACACTTGTATTCAAATAGCATTCAAATAATCTTGATATTAGGAACCAAGAGGAGAGAGAGAAATAAAAGACATGAAAGAGGGAGAGAGAGTGAAAGAAAGAGAGAAAAAAAAAGGAAGGCATATTTACATATTAATTTATTCAAAGTATGTAAAAATAAGTTCTAACATTCATTTAAATCAAAAACTTTGGCTAATATGGTTCAGACATTACATATATTAAGATGCATCTATTTTCTGTCATGTAAATGCAGTCAACAGCTTCCAAAAAAAAAACCTTGAATTTCTTGCATATGAGCATTTTACTCATACTCATTATTGTCAATAGAATAAAATATTATATTTATAGAAATTGTTATAAATCATACTGCATAGTTATGCAAATTCTCAGAAACACTTGTATTATTGTAAAAAAAAACATCTGTATTTTGTATGTCTATACTACTGCTTTAAAATATATCACATGACAATTTCTTCCAAAATAGAGTTATAAAGTTATTTATGCTTGTCAATCAGATGAATTAAATGAGTTATAGTAATGTATATGTTTGGAACATAAGTTTTAACACAGATTAGTATGCTGCAGTCAAGTAGATTTTCAAAAACACTTGAATAAATGTTTCATTTTCTATGCCTTCTAAAATAAGACATTTACTTACTACAAGAAACTGCATCATTTAAAATCATTATAACTGACATATTTTATGAATTATAACATAGATATTTAAGTAATTATATAAAATAACTCACATTTAAATGTTAAAGAGTTCATTTTCCTTCACATAGTCGCATTTGCATCAGTTCTACTTCCTGGTAGAGTGTTCTTCCTGAATCTGCGATGTGTCAGTGTGATATCTGGGTCAAAGGTCAGATTGACTGCTTTCAGCTTCTCTGTGAGAATTCTGAGAGTTGAAGCTTTTAAAACAACTCGAGGACACTGTTCATGAGGTAGCCCACATCCCAGATTGTCTCCCTTAACATTTTGGTGGGAAACTTGTTAAAAACTAGTGACAAACATTCATTTAGCAGTGTAAATGCATCTAAACATGACACAACCTTCGTGATGTATTTTACAGGTTATTACAGCCTCTATGTAAGTGAAATTAAGCCCAAAGTTATTAATAAGTAATAAAACTCAATATTTTTGTCCCAACTCAATTTTTATGCAAATCTTATTATTTACTGTGTCTATATGATCAAAAGCATTTCTATATATTAATATGAAAAAAATAAAGAGAAAGAATAAAGAAAAGAAAAAGAGAGTAGAAAATAAAAGAGTGTAAAGCAGAAATAAAAAAAAATGTAAGAGAAATCTATAAGAAGTATATACAATGGAATATTACTTACTGTTTATATTAATAGAGTTAAAAATAAAACATATTATTTACTATTATTTAGTTCTAATTATTATTAGTTAAAGCATGACAGATTATTTACAAACAAGCATAAGCAGTATAATCAAGAAAGTATAATTAGGAATAGCATTTGAAGAACATATAAACTTTTACAAGGAATAAATATGTTATTATTCCATTTATCATATTTTCATTACTCTTCTCTCCCTGCCCTCCCCCACCCTTTACCCACTACATAATCTAAATAGAATGTCATTGTTTAAACAAAGAAAAGAAGAAAAGGAGAAGAAAAAGAGAAAAAAAATGTATCAAATTACTGACCTTACTTCTCTTTTTCAGAAAGAGAAACAAATTGAATAATAGCTTGTTATTAGTTCCTCAGATATTTTGACTGGTTATGAAACAAAACATTTCTTTGCACACAGAGAATAACTTTGATTAAATCTTTTTCAGAATATTTGTGGTTTTCTGGAGATGCAGGAACTATATTTAAAAAGATTAATAATGAAGTAAAATGATGAGAGAAAAAAAACATAGATCAAATCATTTGTTTTTTAGTCTCTTCTTCTTCTCTGAAGTCTTCCACGAAGTTTCAGTTGCCAGTCTCGTTAATGAAGGACTAGCCCATTCCATTTCCTCTATTTTATCCAAAATCTTATTTTTTTTGATAAACAGTAAAGCAGAGTCTAAGTCATCAAAAATTTTAGGACCATCAGGAAGGAAGATTTTTAGCTTGGCAGGAAACAGAAGGTATGTTTTAAACTGTGCTTTTTTAAGCTCCCTTATTAGTGGCAGAAAAACTTTTCTTTTAGCTATTACCAAGGAAGAATAGTCAATGTCAAAATGCACAGTTGTCTCATTAATCTTAACAGGAGCTTTAGCCCAAGCAGATTTAAGAACCATCTCTTTATCAAAAGATGATAGAAATCTAACTATAACTGATCTAGGATAGTTTTTGTTAGAGTTAGTATTAGCTATAGATCTATATGCTCTTTCGATACCAAAAGAGAATGCTTCTGGTAAGTCTAAAGTTTTAGGGAGCCATGTTGTTAAAAAAGAAGTAATATTGTTACCTTCAATATTTTCTGGCAGTCCAAAAATCCTAATGTTATTGCACCTAGATCTATTTTCCAGGTCATCCAGCTTTTTATTTATTTATTTTATTTGCAGTTGGTTTACCAGGATAGTCCATTGGGCCTAAAAGAACCCGTTTTCAATGGAGTCCTGGGGAGAAAAGCTCCAAAAAACAGACACACAAAATAGGTACAAACAATTTAAAAAGCCCTTAAAGCAAACCAGAGGGCAGGAATAAACAATAGATAGCTTAGATACTTATACAAATGTAAAATAGGATACAGTCATTGATTTTGCATTTGAGGTAACATTCATATAATACAGTGTAATAGAAATAGGTAAAATAGATGTGAGTTGTGTATGACTTTAGAGAGGTAGAGTTGTTTTGTTATAAATGAATGTAGTTATGAAGGGAATGATAAGATAAATAGGCTTTGTTGAATAGCTTAAGAATGCTTGTTTGTAAATGTGCATTTTGTTTCAGCAGAAACTCAATGTTGATTTCCTCTTCTTGGATTCTATTTTCCATGTCATTCACAGCTTCTTCTATGCCTGTCATCTGGATCTTCTGTTGTTGCAGGTCTATATGTAACAAGTCTATTTGTTTTGTAGTTTTTTCTATGAAGGTATCTATTTTAGTATCCATTTTATCCATCTTAGCAGTAAGTTGCTGGATTATAGTTATCAGAGACTGAAGTTCTTTCTTGATGCTGGAGTCTTGAGAATGTGTCTTACTGGAACTCATTTCAGACTGATAAACTGACAGGAAAATTTCCAAAGTGATTTCTGACAGGAATATTGTTAACATTTCCTTTCTTTTTTAGATATAGTTCAAGAACTATATAAAACAAACATATTTAGAAAGAAAATTACTTCGAAAATTAATTTTTTAAGTAATTAATTCCTGTCAGTGTAATGAAATTGGTGGAGCTGAAGAAATCTGCTGCTATCCTGTGTTCATCCTTGGCCACGCCCCTTGGTCACAATCGACTGTAGCGGATCCTGACATTTCAAATGGTTATCATTAATGACTGCCTGCTTCACCTCTCCAGTCTTATTGTTGGCTGTTTAATATGATAGCAAAATGTGTGTTTTCTAAGAATGACACTGTGAAGCTGAAAAACTTTATATTCAAAAGCCATTGCCCTGAGGGAGAGGTATAGCTCTTCTGATGCAATGCAGAAGAACCACACATCTCTCAACATGCGGACTGTCATTTAATCCCTAATTATATCATCAATAACAGTCAAAAATTAATGCCTAAGATGTGGTCCTGATATTATAATACCAGGCTTGGTGAATGTTAAATCTCATGAATTATGATGTTTTATAACATATAAAGATGGTTACAAGTCCCATACGACAGGGATTATTTAAGTGACAGCTAAATGTCCACTACCTTCCAGTAAACAGAAAAAAAAAGTTAGTCCTCAGCATAATTAAGCTATCAACTTCATGTTTACATGACAAAAAAGGCAAAGAGGAAAGGAAAAGTTGACCAAGAAAACCTAAATTATGGTCTTTGAATGTCCATACCTAGTCAATTAGTTCTAGTGTATCATGGAAATCTTTTGAACAGTAAGTAAACAATCAATGAAAAGGAACATAGGTAGCTCATATTCTGCTAATATGAGATGACATTGTAGGATAATATAAGAAAAAAATATTTGTACACTTCTCAACCTCTCAGTGCAAGAAATAAGGACAAAGCCAAAAATAATTGGGGGGAGAAAGACCCAAAACCAGGGACAAATTTTAATTATTACTCCTATAAATTTAGAAAATTGCTAGAATAACAGGTTTGTTTTATTATGTATTTTCTTAAGGAAATGAAGTCTGAAACTCAAATATCTGTCATTATTTAGTATTATTTAGCAACTTCAATCCTCAGTGATTTACCAGACTGTATGAGGAACAAACTAAATATATAAGGCAAATATCCGGACATTCTGTAAAAATCTGGACTCTTGAGAGGTATGAATGTATGTGATATTTGAAGAAAATAGTACTTATATGTAAATTAAGGTATCAGTCTTTTATAAGCAGATGACACTGGAAGAACTGTCTTTTAGGTATATCAGTGAAAACATTGTTATTGGTAGGATTATCTATATGTGGAATAATTAGGTTCTATTCAAGTTTACAGCCTTTTCTTTTTAGTGCAATCTATGTAGAACACAAGTATTCAGATAAGAACAATAGTCACCTAACACGAGACTGGAAAATAAAATGGCTCCTATAAACGTCTGATTGTGTATGTATGTATTTATTTATTTATGTATGTATTTATTTATTTGGTATTGGAATTAAAAGAACTAACTGATTATATCCTCACTACTTATACTTAATATCAAACGGTTCCATTGTTTCAGTAGTCTGAAGTCTTCAGTACAAGTCTCATTTGGGACTCCTATTCTCACGTCACAGATAATTTCATAATCTATTTTCTGAAAACTTTTTATTCCAATTTTCTTACATTAGAACCAGACAAATTCACATAAATTATTTTAATCTTTATGAAACTACCAGAAAGTAAAATTGCTTTACTAGTGGGTACTGTACTTGAAGTGTTTCATCATCTTTCTAACCAGAGAATGTTTGTCACCTAATTCATTTCTTCCAGGAGGCAAGTTATGTAATTTGCTTTAAAGGCTTAAGTTCATTTATGACTAATAGCATTGTAAATAATTGTCTCCATCTGTTTTTTTTTTTTTAGATATGCTGTCAAAAAGTATTTTCTGAATTAGAATTTTAAGTACTGATTACATGCTAGTGTCATCATACATAAATAACATGCAGTACTGCTTCCTTAAATTAACTGTAACTCTGGGATGTCACAAGTTACCACAGCTGTATCATCTTTTGGGTTTCTAATACCATGATAGGAATGGATCCCATTCCTCAGTCAAAGTATGATTAAAGTTCATGAAATTAGTATTGTTTCAATCTTTGATGTTAGCCAGAAGTGCTCTTCGCAGCACCTGCAATGTGCCCAGTAATGACTCCTTCTGCAATTCGTATAGAGTTACATGTACTGGTAACATATCTAAGTATAACTGTAAATTCTTTTTTTATAAGACCCATTGCTCCTACTACTATTGGAACTGTCTGGGTATCCTTCTTCCACATTGCCCTCATTTCTGCCTGAAAATCATGGTATTTTATGACTTTGTGTCTCTCTGTATGTAAGACACTGTAGTTACTGGGTGTAGCAATTTCAATGATCAATGCTACTTTTGTCTTCTTTTTCAGGACTACTATATCTGTTTTTCTCACATCTGTTTTTTGAACTGTTGGTAATGGATGATCCCATGTGATATAAACTTCATCATTTTCTAAGATGCTTTGTGGCTCATGTTTCCAGTGTTTTTCAGCTACTTCAATATTATAATGTTTGCACAATTCCCAATGCAACAGTCTTGCCACGTTATTATGCCTTTCAGTATACAGCCCTTCTGCCATTAGTATATCACAACCACCAACAGGATGTATGGCTGTTTCCGCATCTGTTTTACAAAATCTACATTTGTCTGTTTCACCCACATGTTCAATGGACTTTGTAAACCAATGCCAATATTAACCTTTCGTCATTTGGTTTAAATTCAGCTCTCCTTAACTATTCCTGATAAACATTAGGTTGTTCTAAAAGTTTTCTATACTTGAAACTATATTTATGCATTTTCCACATTTCTTGCCTTCTCATCTGATCCTTCACCTTATATTCTTTCTTTTGTTTTTTTGACACATTCAGTTGCTGCCTGACTTTTATCTAATTCTGGTTTGATTTCCATTCCTGCTTGATGCCGATATGCTTCTGGTAGACTAAGCAGGGAAGTTATCTTAGACTTATTCTCCTCATGTTTCAAAACTTTCACTGCATTTGGGTCTTGTGAGGGCAGCAGATATGTATACAGTCCCACTTTTATAGAATTATACATGTAATCAATTTTGACGTGGCCCATATGTCCTTCAGAACAGGGAATATATAGTCTTGGTATACACTGACTTTTATAAATCATTTGATGATCACAAAGCATTCTTCTTATTTTCCTGTCCACCCTATCTAGTACCTTTTGGGGCCAGTCAATCATTCCAAAACTATAAATTAGGACAGGAAGAGCAAATTGGTTTATAGCTTGAACATTGTTCCTAGATCTCAATGATGTTTCAGGATTAATTTAAGTCTTCCAAAATATTCCTTACTAAGTTTTATTTGCATTTGTTCATGTTTTATTACTGATCCTTCATCAGTTCCCAAATATTTATACACTCTCTCTTGCTGAAGTTCTTTTATATCACATTCCTGCCCCAGGCTGTTTTCTTGATGCTGCAGATTTTCTGCTTTAAAGGTTGTTTTTGCACATTTATCAAGACCAAATGACATTCTTATATCATCTCAAAAGATTTGGACCACTTGAAGTTGTGCTTTCAGTTCTTCATCTGATGAACTATACAATTTTAAATTATCTACAAACAGAAGATGAGAATTCATTGCACTTTGTTGTTTCTGGGAGCCAAATTGTAGTCATGACCTAATCTGTTAAGTAGACAGCTTAATGGGTTAAGGGGAAGACAAAAGACCAGTGGTAAAAAACAGTCACCCTGGAATATCCCCTTTTGAATTTTTATCCCTAGAATAATAATTTGTCCTTTATCCTGGCTTAACTGCAAAGTGATTTGCCACTGTTTCATGGTTGCTGTAATGTATTCGATCAGTGTAGGGTGTATCTTATACATTTTTAAAAAATCTTTTATCCATAAATGTGGAATACTGTCAAATGCTTTTTGTAGTCTATCCATGCCATACTTAGATTTTTCCCCTTCTTACAGTTCTCCATTATGACTATATTTAACAACAAATGGTCCTTTGTTCCATATGACTTTTTTTATTACCCGTTTGTTCTACTGCCATGATTGAGTTTTCTTTGCAATGACTATAAACTCTGTCAGCATCAATTCCAGTGTATAGTTTATACAATGATGGAAGGCAAGTTATTGGTTTATACATGTTAGGATAGCTTCCAGGATTGCTCTTAAGTAGAAGGGTTGTTTTTCCTGTTGTTAACCAGGCTGGTGTCTGTTTAAAGTGTGCATATAAATAGTTCTTACTGATTGCTGAATCTTCATGTAAGGATGTTAATACATCTAACCAGCTGTTAGGACCTGCACCTGGACCTGGGGTTTTCCATTTAGGAGCTTTTCTTAATTTTGTTTCAATCTCTCTTGCCATTATTTCATCCCTTTTCATATCCTGTACATTTGAACTTCTTATTCTTTCTCTTACTTCTGTCCACTTAGCATCTTTGTTATGTTCCACAGGATCTTCATAGATATTTCTACAAAATGTATCTATTTCTTCTATTTTTTGGTGGTGTTTCAGTTCCTTTTGCCTTGTTTCCCAGTTGCTTATTTTGTACTTTTCCTTTATATTTATTTGTATATCTTCTAAGTTTTTCTGCCTGCTCTGACATTTTTAGTTTATTTGTGATAGCGGTGGTGCAGCAGTAGCGTTGTCGCCTCACAGCAAGAAGTTCTCCAGTTCGATTCTCAGCTGGAGTGCCTTATGTGTAGAGTCTGCATGTCCTTCTTGTGGCCGAGTGAATTTTAAAGAGATGCAGGTAGGTGTGTGTTCTATCTTTGAAGGTTGGGTGCCAGGCTAGCAACTTGACACCATAAAAACTCCACTGCCAATGAATCTGTGGACGTGTGATTCACTGTGGTGACACCTAACGAGAGATGTCAAAAGACATTGCTTTTTTATTTGTGATATTGCACAATAGGTACTGTGCATTGCTTTTATCACATCTGTCTTTAAGTGTATTTTTGTTGATCTGTTCCTTCTTCTATACTCTTCCAGCAGTGACACTTCTTGTCTTAATTGCTTTATAGTTTTCTCTATTTAATACTTCCATGATGGAGTAAAAGTATGGAGTAAAAGCTGGAAGCAAAAACATCTCAAGATGTCTCTCAAGTGTTGTGCCTCCATATACTATCCTAAACTTTTGATTTCCTTAATAGATCTGACAATAAGTATAGCCAATAGCATTATGTTTCTGACTAGTACAGGCATCTTCCTCAGTCCTCCAAATACTGCTGGTACAGCATATTATTATAATAAAATGTGGGGGGAGTGTGAATTTGACAAAGGTTTAGTTTTAGGTTCAGAAGGTGATATTAGGCAAGCAGTCACTAAGAACATAAAGATCCTAACAAATAAGCGTCTTTAACTGCTATGTAATTCATTATCATTCATTTCCTGTGTACACACAGTCTATGCAGAATAAACCAAGGGAGAATGTATGACTGCACATCCAATTATCTAGATTAACTTTGAAATGACTAGAGTTCTGCTTTCTTTAACATGAAAGGGGAATAGGTTCTTCAGGCATGCACCATGTTGGGTTTGGGATCTATCCAGTCACAGAGCCTCATTTATTTGTTGATATAAATTAAGATCCTTGGTACAGGTGTTTGAGGAGATGATGGTTCTGCAGAGGTACAGGACATCACATCAGTCAAGGCCTTTCATGGCTTGAAAAGCAAGGCAGAGGAACTGACAACTGAGTATGAGGAGACAGCTGCCAAGATATCTGTGTGAAAATGGGACGTGAGACACAGTAAGGATTTGCTGAGATTAATTATAGTGGCTGCCAAAAAAGTAATTACTAGAAAATGTAAATCAAAGCCTAAACCAACCATATTAGAAGTTGTGGCTATAGTAAGAGCGATAAAGGAAATGGAAGTGGGATCTTTAGAAAAGGACAGGAGCAAATTATCTACAAAAATGGGAATTGTGGGAACAATACATGCAGAATAATGTTTTGGAGGAGGAATAAGGTTTAAGGGAAGGCAGGTAATTGCATGAATTATGTAATATTTGATTGACAATGACTGTATAGAAGATTACATGTGATATATAATGTTTGCAACTGAAAATATATCAATATGGTTTGTTTTCATTTATAAAGGGAAAGCTGTTACCTTAATTTCTTGACTTACAGTGACTCTGATACAAGAGTTGATTTTATTCATGGAGAAGACTTGGGTTGCATGCCACTATCACCAAGCTACTACACACAGTGTAACTAGTCAGGTCTCAGGTGAAGCAAGGGCTTGATTGAAGAATAAATGTAGTACTATGAAGTGCGGCTAGATACAGTCCAGCATTATAAAGTGCCAAGGGCCACATGACTGTTCTCCTAAAATACACTCATAGAAGTCCAGCAAAACTCAATGAAGCTAGTCAGAATAAGCTAGGAAAGAGGAGCAACTGGACAACCCCAACAGGAAAATCACAGAGGCAGGTCCCAAGCAGACATTTGCCTCTTACAGTCAGGTCCCTAGTTTTCCAACAGCTTAATTGAAGTGCCTCCTTTCAGTATGTTTAGCACCATGTAATGCAGTTAAATAATGCTCAACAGTACGGTGCTCAGCCATGAACATATTCTTAAATATATTTAAGAAAAGAGCAAAACTGAAGACAGACAATCAGTTTAAAATTGCTAGTAATGGCCAACTGCTGAATAAGCCAATAAAGCATTAGCAACTGCTTCTGTTACCACTATAAGAAAACAAAATGACAATCCCATCACAAAACTTTTTGTCCGAATTGGTGAAGTTTCAGCCAGAAACTAGTAGTCCATTGGTCGTTTTGGGCCAATTCCTAGCTCCTTTCAGCCCCCTGCTATAAAACACGCTAAACACGCGTTTTCCAGCTTGTACCAACTCAGCACAGATCCTCGTGGTGGCCTGCAGAGTGATCCAAGCAGCAGAGAGCTAAAAGAGTGACTTTCTACCAGATATAAGTATTTTTTGTGGCTTTCCCACTGTTATTAAGCTAGCGACTGCATTTCGCCTGTTTTACTGCTACTTTAAGTGATTTCTGCATTTTACACTGTGTATTGCACTTTAAGTTACTAATTGTTGCAAATTGTTTCTGTAGGCTACACACTAAAGTGCGCTAGCCGATTTACAGCATTTATAGCATTTACTGTCTGTTTTTCATTTTATCTCTGTCATAAAACAAAAAAATCTCTTGTTTTCCGCCTTACTGAACTAGAGTAGTCCAGTTTCAGAGTTGCTGATCCCTGGGCTTTGTTTTAGTTCCTGTTACTGATCCATTGCCTTATTAGGAAGGAGGGAAGTTTCTTTGCTTACCAGTGGGAGTGGGAAGCACTGAGCGCCTTTTGTCCGATTTGGTGTAAGTTTCAGCCAGAAACTAGTAGTCCATTGGTCGTTTGGGCCAATTCCCAGCTCCCTTCAGCCCCTGCTATAAAACACGCTAAACGTTAGCTGATTTAGCTGAGTTGCCAATGTTGCACACAAGAGCAGCGGCAGTTAAACAAGGTTAAACTATTCGGACCATCTAAATTCCACTCTTCAAATTTTCCCTTAGAACTACCTTCCTCGAGCTGTACTGCTGATCTAACCAGCATATCCTATAACTGAAAAGTTCATCTCTACTTGATTCCCAAGTAGACTATTCTCTATCTGTAAAGCCTAGCACTTACTCCTACAGTACTTGCACCTTGATAAAGCACTCTTATTATAGATAGTACCCCACCAGCCTAAAACCCACTTCCCCGAGTCCTTTGAAAGTCTCTTTATCTACTACTTCTAGTATGTCGAGGGATCAGTTGCTAGTGTCCTCTCCAGCTCAACTGGTGAACCTGGGAATATTGAGGCAATGTTACAATTGCCTCATGTACACAGACAATCCTCTCCTTCTCCCAGAAAACACAAATACATGCGAGAGATGCAACTATACGGCCATACTGGAGGCTGAGCTCTCTCAACATAGGACTGGCAAGACCAGACAGAAGGAGAAGGTAACCACACACAATACATACCCAGTCACACATGGTACCATCACAACTTCAAATCATACACATACTCACACAAAGACATACTCGGAGGCTCTGATCAAAAATTTACCAAAACAGCAGAGGCCACCAAAGCAGACACCCAAACAACTACCACCTCACGACCCAACACATGCAACACATAGACCACACAGTCAGAGTGTCAAACAGTCACAGCCCTTAAGGCCAAACAAAATGCCAGACACACTTGTCATTGGTGATTCCATAGTCAGACACACTGACGTCCCGCTCACCAGACTGAGTAAGGAGAAGGTCACAGTAAGCTGCATGTCGGGCGCTAGAATCTGCCACATAACGCAAGCACTCAGGTCTCTCAACAGCAGGTACAAGTACGACTCAGTCATTGTCCACGCTGGTGTCAATGACCTGAGATGTACCTCCTTGGACTACATGAAAAGGGACATCGAGGAGCTCTCTGATTATGTAGCCCAGGCAGGTATGACCCTGACCTTGAGCAGTATCCTACCTTCACCTAGAATGATGCCACAATACAGTGATAAGATGATCAGCTTTAATAATTGGCTTAAATTCTGGTGTCATTCAAAGGGATCCAATGTCTGTCTGCCTGGGATGACATGCTGGACAAGCCACGCTGTTTCGGCAAGGGACGGCTTGCAGCTGTCACCCTGGGCTTCGGATATTGGCAAAGGCTCTTGCCACCCCATAGTGCCTTTTTTAGGCAAGGCTCAAATTCTAAACCTACCACCCTAGAACACCAAAAGGAAAAACTAAGGGCAATGCTGCTCAATGCCAGAAGTCTCAATCTCAAGATGCACTTCGAGGCCCTTCTCAATATGGAGAACATCGATGTCTGTGCTGTGACAGAAACCTGGTTCAAGGCTCCTGAGAGCACCCCAGCACTAACAGGTTTCACCTCATATCATGCGTTCCGCCCCAAAATCCGGACAACACCAAGAAAGGAGGGGGGGTGTCCATATTCATAAAGGACACCCACACCTCAAGGTTGGTGGCAATGCACGATGCATCGGAGACCATCCAGGTGCAATTACCCATAGGCAAGACTGCTCTGCAATTTGTAGCATGTTACAGGCCACCCTCTCAAACTCAGGAACCTCACATGGCCTTCCTGAAAACATTGGAGGGATAAATGTATCTCCAAACACCATCATACTAGGTGACTTCAACTACCCTAATATAGACTGGGAACACTACTCAAGCCCGAACACTCTAACCCAAAGATTCCTGGAGTTCATAAACTCAAATGCCATGGAACAACTAGTCACCATCCCCACAAGAGGAGAAAACATACTTGATCTCATCATCACGAACATGGGATCAAAATGTTCAACACCGGAAGTATACCCCTCACTGGTGAGATCAGATCATAAACTAATCTCGCTGGAGGTCCTCATCCCGCCCCCACCTGAAACAAAAAAGACCACAGTGAAAAACCTCTCAAAAGCCGATTTCACACTTCTAAAAACTAGTGTGGTCTCCTTTAAGGCCCCTGAGCCAGTGGTAAACATTACTCAAACCGCTGAATCACTTACAAATGCCTTCTACCAGCACCTACAGGACTGCATGGATCAGGCAATCCCAAACAAAACTAAGACTCTCTGTACCAAAGGCAAGCGTCCAGTGTGGTGGACCCCAGCCATAAACAAGCTTTACAACAAAAGGAGGAAGCTACTAAAAGATAGAGCAAAATCCTTGAAAGGTAAGACACCTTTGATCTTTATAAGTAAAAAACTAAGAGCTCTCATAAAATCATCCAAGGCAAATTTTGAGAGAAAAATCGCCAAGGACTCTAAAGACAATCATAAGGCCTTCTTTAGCTATGTTAGAAACCTAGGAGGAAACTCCCAGATATGCTCAGAATTAGTTCAAAATGATGTGAAAATTACTGAACCTACACACATTGCTAACATACTGGCTGACAGGTTCAGTGCAAACTTCTCCCCTCCCCCAAAAGGAGAGATATCTATTCCAGAGGATTGTAGCCCCCCCAAACATCTCCAACGCCCAGGTGAGAACTGCCCTCACTAAGGCAAAAAACACAGCATCCATGGGACCGGATGGTGTCCCCGGCTGTGTACTTCATGAACTCAACGAGGAATTAAACCCACAGTTAGGACAGCTGTTTAATCTTAGCTTCACCTCAGGATACGTACCCAAGGAGTGGCGCATGGCAACTGTGGTCCCACTTCATAAGGGCGGTGCCTCCACAGACCCTGGAAATTACCGCCCCATTAGCTTGACATCCCTTATCTGCAAAGCCATGGAGAGGATCATAATGAAACTCATAAATAAAGACATAGGGAACTTGCAGACTTTGGATCCAACCCAGTTTGGCTTTGTCAAAGGCAGATCCTGCCTCTTAAACTTGGTTGACTTTTTCGAGACAGTCACCAAGGCCATTGATGAGGGAAAGGCAGTCCATACAGCCTACCTCGACCTGGCAAAGGCCTTCGACACAATACCCCACTCAGGTATCATCGAAAAACTCATCAGCTTGAATGTAAACCCATACATCACAAGATGGGTTGCAAACTGGCTAAGTGACAGAACCCACAGGGTCAGAGTTGCTGGAGCCATGTCAGACTCAAAGCCTGTCACAAGTGGTGTCCCACAGGGCTCAGTCCTGGGTCCACTCTTGTTCGGCATCTACTTTTCTGTAGTACAAGCAAACACAGGAGGGTTATGGCTGACAAAGTTTGCAGATGACTGCAAACTGGGCCATAGTCGAAAACACATCTGACACAGATATCCTCCAGAAGGGCCTCACAGAAACGGATAACTGGTGCCAGAGCCATGGCCTGAAGTTAAACGCCAAAAATGCATAGTCATACCCTTCGGGAAAAACAAGGTTACCCCTAGCTACCATATAGGTGGCAATCCACTGAGCACAGAAAAAGTCATCAGGGATCTGGGGACCCAAGTTGACAGTAGCCTTCGCTTGACACTCATGTTGCTATTGTAGTTAGGAAATCCTTCTATATCGCCCACCTGATCATGAAGGGAGTCACATCTAGATCAAGGGAGGTCATCGTCCCCTGTACTCATCACTCATTAGACCTATGATTGAGTACAATGCCCGTTCGAATGTATCTGACCAGACACCTGCTGCAGCTTGAAAGGCCCCAAAAGTTCCTCACCAAAAGGATAAAGGGTCTCAAAAATATGTCTTATGCTGCCCGACTGAAAGAACTCCAGCTCTATTCAGTCTCATACCGCTTGCTCAGAGGTGACCTGTGCCTAACATATAAGGCCATGTCAAACCCAGATTTGATGAATATGCTTCACCTCAAAAATCTAGATCCCTCAGAACCACAAGGGCGGAGACTTAAACCTTGACACGGTTATAAATAGAACGTGCTGGAGGGACAGATTCATCACCCAGAGACTCCCTATGCTGTGGAACAAAATCCCGGTACATGTGAGGCAGAGCACCTCGCTGGCCTTGTTCAAGAGGAATCTTGACCAATGGATGGGAGATCGCAGATATACCCCAGGGATTACTTCAGTGTCACTGCTTGACAGAGGCACAGAAAAATGATAAGCATAGTTTTTATTCAAACTAAAGGGGTGGCGAAAGCCACATAACTATGGGCTAGGCTTATAAATGCCCTTGGGCAGATAGCCTAGTATGAACCTATGAACCTATGAACCTAAAACAAGGCAGATCCCAGACAAACACTTTCCTGCTTAGAGAGGTTCCTGGCATTCCTGGACCTCATGTGAAGCTTCGCCTTTCATTCTGTGTATCAGGTGTTATGGGGGATAACTAAATTCAGACAGCTAAGCTACACAACTGATCTCCTTACATAGACTCATAGAAGTCCACCAAAACTGGAGGCAGACAATCAGCTGGAAGTGGACAACTAAAGAATAAGACCTTCCTTCAGCAGAAGCAACAACACACCATTCCACGTACAGAAAAAAACACCATAACAGGTCAAGACAAGCTCTTGCTTTTGTAAGTGAGGTGCCAGGTATGCCAAGGCCTTGATAGGACAGTGTAGCTAGACCCAGTCAATGATATAGCATGTTGTGCAGAGATCATCAGCTCAGCTTATTCATTTTATTTCTATATAGTTTGCTTATTAGCTAGGTATTTTCTACATTTTTGTAGGACAGCGCTAGGAAGTAGCTCAGAGGTGTTAATTAGTTAGCTGAAGCATTAATACTATAGGCATTGCAGTTTACTTCTAGTGACTGGGAAGATACGAAATGGAAAGTAAGTCAAGTTTTATCAGTCTAAGGGGAGGGCCTTCCCAATATGACTTCTAGAGCTTATCAGTATGAGCAATGAGTGGAGAAACTTTGAAATTCAGATTTACATAGGGGGAAGGTAAAATAGGAGCCACTGGGTTTAATAGCATAAACAGGTACAGTGCAGTAAAATGCCAAAACAGACATAGAGAAGCAGTCACAAAAAATGGCTGCTCTCACAGATTAATCCTTGTCTTGTTCATATACCTCAAATAAAAATATTATTTCTCAGCACCTTCCACAACTAAGACAGATTAAATCCCTGTGCAAAGTGGATCTTTGCTAAAAGTCTCTGGTTTATTACACTTACGTTGAACATATTCAATAATGACTCTACTCACTGGCTTTAACTACCTGATGTTAAACTTGCCTGTCACTGTTTTCTATAAAAAATCAGTACTGTTAGCAATGTCTAAATCTGTGCCAACAGCAATTCCTTTGTTTTGCTTTGTTTATGTGACCACAGAGTTGGAGTTGGTATATCTAAGTTTGAGAGGCACAGGGAACTGACCCACAATATTTGGGATGCACCCTCATTGAAAAACACTTACTTTTAATTTAATCTCATGGGCTGAATCCCAACACGTTTAACTTGGTGAGTCAAATCCTTATAAAGTTAAATGTTAGTGATTCATAGGGGGGAAGCAACTGGCCTTAACCAAGAACTTTTTTAAATCTCCAAGGAAAAAGCAAACAATGTAAAACAACAACTTTAAAGTAAAATAAATTGCACTAAAACAAGAATAAATAAAACAGAAAGAAAGAAATCAGACAAGCCTGGGAACTATAAACTAAGAAATCCAAAAAAATCCAAAATAGTTATAGATCAGCTGTCAAAAAAAAACCTTGTCCCATTCTGCTTACCTTATATAAAAATGTTATTTTTCAGCTCTTGTCACAACTCAGACAGATGTAATCCCTTTGAAGTCAAAGAATGCAAAATAATAAGTTTTAACCAGCCCAGCTAGCCAAGAACCATATTTAAACTCCAAGAAGAAGAAACTCAATTAAAACAAACTGCAAACAAGAGTAAAAGACAAAAAGTAATGGAAGTATGCAACCTGTAAACTAAAAAATCAAAAATAATTGCAAAATAGCAGACAGAGTACACCAGCATATCCAGCTTTAATTAATTAATTAATTAATTAATTAATTAATTAATTAACTAATTAATTAATTAATTCTGTTTGATTACTTGGCAAGTATCACTGAATTTATTCCACTTTCCAAAGGATACTCTGATGGTATAGTTGCAGCTTAGGGCAGGCAGTGACAGGGAAAAAAGGGTAGTCACCCACTTTTGAGGGCCACATGAGCTGAGCTGAGCTCTCTATTTTTAGAGCTTGCTGTCAGTGTAATTGTTGTTTGTACTGATGCATTTTTATAGTTAAAAATAATATCGATTTGATAACTTGTGTTCTGATATTTTGAATGTCAAAAAGCAACCTCTTGAACTGAAACAGTGTCCAGAAGTGATTTTTTTTTCAATGAATAAATAAAACAATCCAGCATTCTGTTAATTTGAGTACCACTTGGAAACAAAGATATAGGGGACTTGCAGACATTGGACCCGACCCAGTTTGGCTTTGTCAAGGGAAGATCATGCCTTTTGAACTTGGTTGACTTCTTCGAAACAGTCACCAAGGCCATTGATGAGGGAAAGGCAGTCCATACAGCCTACCTTGACCTTGCAAGGCTTTACACAATACCCCACTCGGGTATTGTAGAAAAACTTACCAGCTTAAATGTAAACCCATATGTCACAAGATGGGTTGCAAACTGGCTTAAGGACAGAACCCACAGGGTTAGAGTTGCTGGCGCTGTGTCAGACTCCAAGCCGGTCACAAGTGGTGTCCCACAGGGCTCGGTCCTTCGTGCCCTATTGTTTGGGATCTACTTCTCAGAAGTACAGGCCAACATGGGAGGACTTTGGCTGACAAAGTTTGCAGACGACTGCAAACTGGGTGCCATAGTGGAAAGTGCATCGGACACGGATATCCTTCAGAAGGGACTCACGGAAACAGATAGCTGGTGCCAGAGCCATGGCCTGAAGTTAAACGCCAAAAATGTATAGTCATACCCTTGGGAAAAACAAGGTAACCCCAAGCTACCATATAGGTGGCAATCCACTAAGCACAGAAGAGGTTATCAGGGACCTGGGGACCCAGGTTGACAGTGGCCTTTCTTTGACACTCACGCTGCTAAAGTGGTTAGAAAGACCTTCTACATTGCCCACCTGATCATGAAGGATTCACATCCAGATCTAGTGAGGTCGTTGTTCCCCTGTACTCTTCACTTATCAGACCAATGATCGAGTACAATGCCCCATTCGGGATGTATCTCACCCGACACCTGCAGCAATTGGAGAGACCCCAAAAGTTCCTCACCAAAAGGATAAAGGACTCCAAAATCTGTCATATGCTGCCAGATTGAAGAAACTCCAGCTCTATTCAGTCGCATACCGCCTGCTCAGAGGTGACATGTGCCTGACATACAAGGCCATGTCCAACCCGAATTAATGGACATGCTCCACCTCAAAAATCCAAATCCACCAAAACCACTCGAGCAAGCGACTTAAACCTTAGCACGGATATAAATAGGACGTGCTGGAGGGATAGATTTATCACTCAGAGACTCCCTATGCTGTGGAATAAAATCCCGGTCCATGTGAGGCAGAGCACCTCGCTGACTCTGTTCAAGAGAAATCTAGGCCTGTGGATGGGAGATCGTAGGTTTACCCCGGGAATCATCTCTGTGTCACTGCTGGACAGAGGCACAACAAACTAATGGGCACAGTATTTTTTCATATAAGGGGTGGCGTAAGCCACAAAAATTTGGGCTAGGCTTATAAATGCCTTAGGGCAGATAGCCTAGTATAAACCTATGAACCTATGAAACCTGTAATTTTTTTACAGGGCTAGATGTCTAGAAATGTTTTTGTTTTTGCTGACATCTGCTGGTCAATGTTATGTATTGCAGTGTCAAAGGCATTTATTTAAAAGGTGAGTTACAAACAGTAGTCGTAGAAGCATGCAGTTTTATATTTTCAATTTTTTAATGGAAAAGCACACTCTATATTTGTGCAATATGTATGCTTATTTGCATACAGATAATTTTTGCAGTGTGTCTGTACTTTATTAAATTAATGTGGTGTCATTACTTAAGTAGCACAGGTTACTGAATGCATACTGTGCAAATAAAATATAAAACAATAACATGAACTGCTCATGCTGTTCACTTCCTGGCAAACGTAATGTGAAGCAATGATATGAAGTAAACTAGAGTTAGAGTGCTTCATTGGCTATGTTAAATAACTTGCACAGGGTTTAAGCATGTTTCAGTTATCCTGTGTTGGTTTGTATAAATCAATAAAACACATGGGTTAATGCATGTTTGAATTAGGGTTCCCCAGGGTTGGGCAACAAAATATGAAGTACAGTGGTTGTATCATGTGCTATGGTAAGCTGACTGTTTGTCTTACATTTGAATGAATATCTGTAGCCACGTTTAAGAGACAGTACTGCCACAGTCATAGCAACCAGAAGAATGTCCCAATAACAACAACGATCATGGCCGGCCTTAGGCATAGGCCAACTAGGTGGCCACCTAGGGCACCAGTCTAGCAGGGGCGCTTTTCCAGTATTTATTTGGTGTAGGTAGACCAGGATGGGGGCACCAGATAATGTGTTGGGGGCACCGTGGAACCCTTTTGCCTAGGGCACCAGTTGACCTAGGGCCGCTCCTGACAACAATGAAGGCAAATCTTTAGATAGTAACGATTTTCAACAACAATAAAAGTAAATCTTTTGGTCAGCTTTTTGCTTTGAGTAGTTATCAGGTTAAATTTTACATTTATTGACTTCCTGCACTTTAGACTGGTTGTTATTTATTCAAGGTGCATATTTTCAGAGGTTATCAAGGGGTACCACCTGGTTACATGAGTTGTTTATAGTTATACCTGCCATATTATAACATGCCAACAGAAGGAGAATGTAAGTATATCTAGTCTGACCAAGTCTAGTCTTGCAGATAGCCCGGGGCAGCTGCTCCCCAGTATCCCAAGTATTTTAAAATGACCCAGCTGTCTCAGCTGTTTCTGTTCTGGCAATTTCTCTGTTTAGTATCCTCTAAGTGAGGAAATGTCTTATAATATCTAAGCTGAGCTAAGTTCCCTTAATTTGCCAGTTAGGCCCTTCTAATATACACAATCTTTCCTTTGCAACTTACCATTCCTTCACAGTTCACTGTTATTGCCTTATGTACTCAAATCCTATCCCATTTCACCTCTTCAAGAGTTCAAAGTATTCAAAGAAACTTTATTGTCATTTTGGAAACACAACTGCTACCTATATGATATTCTGAGTTTCAGCTCTTTTATAGGAGAAAACAAACACAAAAAGATGAACATGATAAGTATTAAACAATAAACAATTACCATAGCACAAAAGTAAATCTCGAGGTAGCTGACGCACATGCTTGTACACTATTTATATGCACTGGACAACACTGACTACTAGATGATTAACACATGAAAAGAAAAGCGCACTATACACTGAGGTGAGATTGGGTGATATAGCACATAAGATAGTGATTTGGATTGCACTCGAATGAGAATATATTAATTTTAGTGTGCAATAAAGAAATAGAATTACTGTATGAAAAAAAGAATGAGACTGTAACAGTGTATTATAGTTTTGATACATCCAGATTCCTCTTATCAAGTGAAATGAAGCAGAAAGCTTTTTCCTTAACCTCCTTTTACTATGGTATTTCCTCCATGACCCTCATCATCTTAGTTGCCTTTCTCTCTTTTCTTGGTTCCCGGACACACGGATCAGCTACTGTGTGGAATGGAAACAGGAATGACTGCAGACTCTTTTGTAACACAGCCATTTGAGGTATTGACTTGCCAACTCACCCAGCTTTTAGAACTGCAAACACCTATGGTTACTGACCTACATAAAGAAATTCATGGAAGCTATGCAGGCAACCTCTAGGGTTTTATTCACACCCTGGAATATTACAGAGTGACAATGTTCTGCTACAAGCTCTCCCTGTCTTTATAGGATCATAGGAGATTAATAGGCTATAGACCCGGAGGTCATTTTAAGCCTATCTGCTTAATCCCAATGTAATGCCATAGAAATGCTAGTCAATACCCAGGTTTCCATTTAGTGATGACTGCTGACGTCCAGGATAGTTGTGGGCCCTATCCCCGGTAAGAATCCACGGTGCCCCATTCACCCGTCCAGGCTCCCCTTGGACAGTGTCATAGAGGCACTCTGTTTCATGTGAATTGGTAGCCTGTTGCAAAGACATGGCAGTCGCCAGCACTTACAAAGGTAGAGTGCATTTATGTAGATCAGCACTGAGATGCAGTGATATCCTTTGCGATAAAAATGTATTGATTTTCTTTCTACCCAATTATCATATTAGAACTGAGTTTTGTTAGTATGTACTGTCTTGTAAGAACTGACATGTGGCCTCTTACACACACCTAGGAAAAATCAGTGTTTCACAGAACTTTTGTTGTTACAGTCTGGCATTATATTTAGCACCCAGTGAGGTGTTATGCCTTTTCGAATGTCTGGGCAAAAGCAATGCCTAAAATATATGTACACTATGTTCTCATTATAACAGAAGTAAAAAAAAACATAAACCGTTCATTAGATAAAGCAACATGCATGTTGCTGCCTATAGGATGAAGTCTAAACTCCATGTACTGAGAAAGGCAATGCGTTGTAAATAAGGACTGCGATGCAGTGAAATAATTAGGTGGAATAGCATTGCTGAGTGGATTTTTATGCTCAGCTATCTTAACAGAAGTACCTGAACGTTTTTTATGAACTCCTCAGGGAACCAGAAAAATGGCCTGTTTTATACATTGAGAAAAGCAGTGCTTGGCAAGACTTTGCAGTCACAATCTGACATTATATTCACTTTACATAGGAACATAAAAACAGGAACACCACTAGGGAAGTCATCATGAGGATTATAAGATGCTATGGGGAAACGTTAAGTGACTTCTCACAATGCCTAACAAATCAGTGTTTCACTTGTCTTTTGTTGTCATAGTTTAGTACTATAACTGGTTTCCAATGCAGACATATTTGATCCTTGACCACGCTGTAGTTATAATGTCATACTTTCAAGCAGCTAAAGTGGTGAAGACAAGCTCACTATTGTGTTACACTGAATTTCCTGAGTTATCAAATACTTATTTACTTCACTATGCATGGGTTTTATTGGACATGTTGTGTCAAACATCTGCTCAGTATGCTGAGTATAAAAATGGCTTGGTTGTCATTACATCACAAAGACATATATATATTTTTTTCATTTGCAGCATGTCGTTACTAATTGCCATCATTTTACATCAAAACATGCACTTGTTACTGCCTGAAAATGTAATAATGACATTTCAGAGTGGGGCAGAGTTATGGGCTTTTGTACATATGTAACAATGTATATTACAAAATCATTGGTCCACAGGCCTCCACTTTCAAAGTCTGATATTTTCCATTATACCTGGTTTCCATTTAAGGTGGTGTGATGACATACTGCTTAATATGCAAATTACAGTAAGCAGCCTAAAATGCTTTTTAACCAAGATGCCTTATAAAAAGTAAAAATCATATGTATTCCATTGGAAATATAATTGTATATAATTAGTAAGAATATTATTCAAAATAATATAATTAGTAAGAGTTGACCAAGTTGTCTGGGATTTGATAACTTATGTGGACAGTGACTTAACTTTTGACCAACATGTGTCTATTGTTGTAAGAAAGTCCTTCTATATTGCACAACTTATAAACAAAGGGATTGTGTCTAGATCTAGGGATGTTATTGTTTCCCTTTGCTCTCCCCTTATTAGGCCAATCTTTGAATATAATGCCCCCTTTGCCATGTATCTGTCCAGACACATGTGACAATTGCAACACCCACATAGATACCTTACTAACAGATATGTTTTTTGTTTTACATGGAATGTTCATTACTGCACACACTGCTTTTTATGATGTTTTATTTTGGTTTATTTATTTATTCTGGGTAGCTATTACTTACTTGAAATTCTAGCAAACAAGGTATTGTTGAGCAGGACTTTAAGATTTGGTGAACAGGAACTTTAGTGGATAATTGTTTAATTTAACTACCCTCCTGCTTTTTCATCATTGATTAATCAAGCACTAATTAATAGCTGTATTTAAAGGTTGTTTTTACTGAAGATAACTGACTATGAAGATGCCGATGAGGGTGAAAGCGCTTAGTCAGTTCAAGTTGCTGTTTTTTTATTTCTTCATTCATCAAATTGTGGATTAATAAAGGTTTTGTGAGGTTACCTGTTATATTACCTTAGTGCCTTTTTGTTTACTAGTTGTTTTACACTCTGAGTTCATTCAGTTGTTTTGGCACTTGGTAACAACACAGGTGTATATCACTTAAACCTATACACTCTTGTGGACCCTTTTTCAAGGTTGACTTTTTCTGTGATGGAATACTATTCTGTGATTTACTCCTTGTGGTTGTGACAACTGTCACATGCTGCTATCGTTTTTTTCATCATTGCTGCCACCTCTGATGTGAGCTGAACAGCTACTGAGGTTAATTGCTGATTTTTTCATCTGGTTGTCGAGTTTGCTAATCTGCCTGCATTATTACTATTGGATTTACCTGCATCATTACTATTGGATTTACTTGTACATCCTTGTCCTTGGTTTGAGCTGAACAGCTACCCAGGTTAACCAACGTTTCTACTGCTTTCCTAGCATTTTGCTACATTAGGACGGACTGCAGGAGGTTGTATTTTCTTTTAACACTGTATTTCCTTTTAGCACTTTTATTATAAGAAGATTAAATTTCCACGTTGGTCACAGTTTTCGATATAGATTGGTTTGTTCTTTGGAACACTAACAACTTGAATTTTTAAAACTGGAGCGTACTACTTTAAGTACACTTTGAGAGACTGTTCTTTTGGTGCACGTCTACCACACCTCTGTTAGCTTTGGCTGTCTTGTCATTGCTGCTACGTGTTATGAGTTTTGCTTCCATTTGTACTGTTTTTATTAAAGGAAGCGATGGTTCTGTTTAAGCTTGTTTACTGGGTTACTGGCTGTTAGGGGTTATTGCTACTTTTCCTTTTGAGCTACCCTGTTGGCGGAGACTTAACGGACCACATTATTACACAGGCTTTTGTTTCCTTCAAAGAGAAAGTCCTCAGTGGTTCCTTCGAAGCTTCTGGCTTCAACGAGACAACAAGGAACTGATTTTGTATAACTTTTACCACCCGTTACTAAGGTTTGCAACACTCTTGTCTTCAGCATTGCAATTTTCAAAGAGAACGCACTTTACTAGACTGATTTCTGTATTTATTTTTTGTATTTTGATTCACACTATTTCGAAGCAAAGTAGCTTCCAATTTTGACTACACTGTAGTTTGGTTATACAATCGCTGAGTTAACTCAGGGGGTTATAATAATAATATGATTTTAACATTGTTTTAATTTGCTTGATTTGTGAGCTGTTTTTATGTTTATTTTAAATAATTGAACAGAATTGATGAACAACAACTTTTCTATGATTTTTGAATAAGGTTTATTCATTTGTAAACTTGACATACTGAATGGTGTGGATTTTTTTACATTTTTTCAAGGGGTTACTTGGTATTGCTTTTGACTACATTAACTTATAATTTTCATAGAGTAGTTTCATCATTATTACAGTTCTGTCATGTCTTCATATAAATAACAGATTAGTGGATTTGTGATTTGGACTAGTGTACTTATTAACAACACACTTAGAGATTTTTGAGATAGATATTGTTACACCCTGACAATACGAATTTAACATTATTATTTTTCATTATTATTATTTTCTGATTTTATTTTATTTTATTATTTTCTACTTTATTTTATTAATACTATTGGTTCTTGTGGATTCAACCAATAGGGTGTTTATTTTTACCACTATTACCCATTTAGATCTGAGGTTAAACAATTAAAAGTGGACAGGAAAAGTTCCTTTTTTTACATATACTTTTTTTACATATTTTTTTATATATTTTTTTTCCTATAGATATATATTTTTTTATTTATGATGGAACACTTAATGATCCAATATATGGAAATTTCTAGACAGATTATCACATTGCTGCAGGCAAACAAGACTGTAGAACATAATATTCAAGATGTTAGTTTAACAGACACACAGGTGGAACTGTTTACTATGCATACACCACCAGTCTCCAATGCTGATAGACAAGTGAATACGGAGACACTTAGAGGGGAAAGGAACAATACCCACCAGGGAGAGAATAACAACAGTAGAGGAAGAGTTGTTACTAACAACATTCCTACAGGACCAATGTTTGACATGGAGAACTTCTTGGTTCCCCCTGTATTAGGTGACTCTTTTAGATCAGAAAATCTTGGGACATTCAACTCACAGGTATTTAAATTTGAAAGGCTAGCTAAAAAATACAAATTGCTTCAGATGGACAATGTTTTTTTAGAGCGTTCACTAGAACTTAACCAGGTACCCAAAGGTCTGAGAGTATATAGGATCCCTATGTGAACTGAGGCAAACACTGAGGCATACAAAAATATGTTGGAACTTTTTGATAGAACTGGGATGGACTTAATGAGAATTATCATTAGAGACAATAACAACAGATTAAGTGTTTTAAAAAATGAACTACTTATTCTCAAGCAGAGTATTACCAATGACTTGCTTTTTGAAAGTAACAAAGGTAGATTAGATAGAATTACAACTGAGCTTGACAGATATGTTAAAACAAGTATGGAAAGAAAACAAAAGAAGCTATTAAGGGATACTACTGAATATAAAGAGAAAAAAGCTTACCTCTTACCCAATACGACTAGGGATGTCCAACACGATGGGGACATAAGGAGAAACACAATGTTAACTGAGGAGGAGGGGGTAACCAATGAGATACATTTTGGGATAGAGGAGGAAGAAGAGGTTTTTTTAGAAAACCAACCTCCATTAAGACGGTCAGACAGATTGAGGAACCGAGGCAACCCACGAGATCAGGAGGTTCAGAGACCACCTCAGGGACCAGGACGGTACACAGGAAACAATTGGAGGGATGGGCAACAGAGGAGGAACAACTCGAACTTGAACCCCACCTTCCACAACACCAACAACTGGCGCAACAGATGAACGACAACACTGATAACACTCCCAGTATTTTCTTACCTACTGATTCTCTTGCATCTTGTTTTGATTCATCTACTGATTTATGTCAGAATTCTCCCACTAGTATGTTAAATTCTCCTTTGGCTAACATTACTAAGGAGGGTCCTACTATTTTAGGTGACAACTCCTTTTTTGTTTACAATTTTTCTAGTTTGAAGATTTTAGGCAGTCATCTTAGCTTATTGAAAAAAGGTTTTTCTTTTGTCCCTGATTTCAAATATGACATCAGTAAGATTCTTATTAATTTAAAGCTCTTTACAAGAAAACTGAATTTAAAAGTATTTTTTAGTACTAAACACAGGGTTGACAGTGAAGCTCAATTATTTACAATTAGAAGAAGTAGCACATTTATACCCCCACACCATCCTGCTGTGTTGGCTTTTGAACGTTTATGTACAACACAAATTAGGCGACTTCTTGACAATAGACAGATAACATGTGACAACAACATAACATCTTAACAAGGACTATAGGGTTATGAAACCGGACAAAGGTGGAGGAGTGGTTATTATGACCAACACTGATTATTTAACGCAGATGCAGAACATTCTAAATGACTCCGACACATATGAGTTAGCTTCTAAATTTGATGTCCAGAAGGTGTACACCAAAATAGACTGGATGCTTTATGAGTTGCTATGTGAAGGTATAATAGATGCTGAGGAATATAAATATTTATCGGTAGAACATCCGGTCGTGCCCACCATTTTTGGCATACCCAAAATTCATAAAAATTTAGTTAACCCAACTTTTAGACCCATAGTTGCAGCCAGACGATCAAAAACTGAACCTCTAGCTTCCTACATAGACATTATGACCAAGGACATCCTGGAAAGGTTGCCATATATCTTAAAAGATTCATGGCACTGTTTGGAACTGCCTCAGAACTTTGTCTCATGATGATCTGGGGGATTTTTTGTTGGTCACTATTGATGTTATCAATTTATTTTCAGTGATCCCCCATGATTGTGGGCTTGACTGGTTTAGGAAGAGCTTGGACAAACATACCAACTTGCACCGGACCAAGAAGGACCTATTGGTGGATCTGTTGCAAATGGTACTGGAGAACAATTTTGTAGGTTTTGAGGATGAGTATTACAGACAGTCCACAGGGGTGGCTATGGGTGCTAAATGTGCACCCATTTATGCCAACCTTGTTTTAGCAGAATGGGAAGACCAGTTTGTGTTGACATCTGATTATAAGGCTAAGATGCCTATCTATTTTAGATTTTTGGATGATATTTTGATTTTTTGGAAGGGCACACTTGACGAACTGGAAGAATTTATTTTATATTTGAACAACACGACAACATTCTTAAAATTTACAAACAAGGTTGGCAAGATGAGTATTGATTATCTGGATTTACAATTATATACTAAAGATGGTAAAATAGAATCAAGATTATACAGAAATAAATCTTACAGCAATTCATTTCTACATTATAGTAGTTGTCACCCTGATTATGTTAAGAGAAATGTTGTTAAGGGCCAAATGATCAGGTTGTCTCGTATTATTAGTGAGGATGATGTCTTTAAAATTGAACTGGACATGTTGAAGGACTTATTTGTCCAAAGAGGTTATCCCATTGATATACTTTTTTCGCTTCAACATGAAATATTTAGAAGAAGGTCTACTGACTTTGTTCCAATTTTGCATGACACACACAGGTTATGTGACAAAATCACCAACCATAAAGATTTACCTGATAGAAACAATACGCCAACAGAAATGGTATTACAACACAATAGGTTAGCACCTGAAGTTAAAGATGTTATTTACGGTGCTTGGGAAAGCCTCATCCCTGCAGACTTACACAACATACTTGGTAAATGTCCCACTTTTATTAATAGTAGAGGTTCAAATTTAAAAGACCTACTAGAGAACACCCCTAGATCCTTTGGACAAAGACCAGCTACTATGGCCAAATATGGCAATTGCAAGGCCTGTAAATTTATTAATGACGGTCCCTATGTTTGTCTAGGTAATTTTAAGAGAACTTTGAAGAGCCCTGGTTACTGCAACTGTAACACAAGTATGGTCATTTATGCTGACACTTGTTTATCTTGCCCAGCTTTCTATATAGGTATGACTACCAGGAAGTTGAGACAAAGAATATTAGAACATTACAGGGACATAAAAAACAAGAAAACCACTAATTCATTGTATGTACACACGAATCATTGTTCAAAATTTAAAAGTTTATTTTTTTTGTTATTGACAGGCTATATACAAAGGATTTTGGGGGGGACTTTAAAACCATGTTGGAAATAAGGGAATGTCTTTGGCAACTGAGACTTGATGCCAGCAATGCTCCTGGTATCAATGATGCACTATCCCTAGCATGTATTTTAAGATACAAGGCAGCTTGTATATAATATAAAACTATGTAAATTTAAATATTTTAACAGATATGTTTTTTGTTTTATATGGAATGTTTATTACTGCACACACTGCTTTTTATGATGTTTATTTTGGTTTATTTATTTATTCTGGGTAGCTATTACTTACTTGAGATTCTAGCAAACAAGGTGTTGTTGAGCAGGACTTTAAGATATGGTGAACAGGAACTTTAGGGGATAATTGTTTAATTTAACTACCCTCCTGCTTTTTCATCATTGATTAATCAAACAGTAATTAATAGCTGTATTTAAAGGTTGTTTTTACTGAAGTTAACTGACTCTGAAGATGCCCATGAGGGTGAAAGCGCTTAGTCAGTTCAAGTTGCTGTTTTTTTATTTCTTCATTCATCAAATTGTGGATTAATAAAGGTTTTGTGAGGTTACCTGTTATGTTACCTTAGTGCCTTTTTGTTTACTAGTTGTTTTACACTCTGAGTACCTTACTAAAAGGACACAAGGCCTAAACAACATGCCCTACTTGGATCAACTCAAAGCCCTGTCTCTATACTTGGCATCCTACAGATTACTAAAAGGTAACCTGTGTCTGGCATGCAATGCATCCTCCGGCCTTTTACTGATGGGTTTAGTGCACATCAGTAAGTCACATGGCATCAAAAATACTCATTCTAGGGATCTAAACCTCTTCTCCAACATCTACAGAACTGTTTGGAGGGACAGGTATACTTCTCAGAGGATACCTCTGCTATGGAACAACCCCCCCCCATCCATATAAGACATGGATGGGAAACAGAAAATTTATCCAAGGACTGCCCCCTGTACTACTAATGGACAGATGCAGGTCCTAAATGCTTTATCCCAAGCAGGAGTCCCTTCAAATAATCCATGGTATAATCCCAGGTATACTCATTAGGAATAGTATATAATTATCAACTGTGGGATGGGCACGGCCAATCTATAACCAAATAGGATAGGTTATTTTGGGCACAAAAAGGGAAACTGATGAGGTTTAAAATGTGAGCAGCTAGCCTAGTACTTACCTATGAACCTGTATATATATATATATATATATATATATATATGTATATATATATATATATATATATATGTGTATATATATATATATATATATATATATATATATATATATATATATATATATATATATATATATATATATATATATATATATATATATATATATATATGTGTGTGTGTATATATATATATATATATATATATATATATACACATATGTGTGTGCGTTGGCTGATAATAATAAAGAGAGTGAATGATCATATGTGTGCTCTTACACTGACGTCATTGGTGTGGAGAGGTCAAGAGAGGTCACATGACCATGTGCTTTATAATAAAGGAGGAAGCGAGGCTTGCTCCCCTCTTCTGTTTTTAACCAGATTGATTGCCTTCACGTGTGTTTATTTTCCTCTGTAATGTATGTCTAACCCGACTTTCTTACCCTTAAGATGATACTCCCAACAGGTTATGGGCCCAGGAGGGAAGTAGGAAGCCAATGGCATAGACTATGTTTCAACGGAGATAAGAAGAATTATGAGTTGTGAGAGACAAAGTTTCTGGGGCACCTGCGTTTGCTAGGGCTGAAAGACACCATTTTGTGAAATGTGCAGCAGGACACAGAAGATGAAGAGAATGAGGAGGAAGGCGACGACGATGCTGAGAAAAATGAGGAGGCATATGCAGAACTAATACAGTTCTTAGATGACAAAAGTTTGTCCCTCATCATCAGAGAGGCCGCAGACGACGTTAGAGAAGTGCTTCAGATCCTGAGAGACCATTATGCCGGGAAAGGGAAACCAAGGGTAATTAGCCTATACACCGAATTAACAAGCCTCCAGAAGGCCATCAGTGAAAGTGTCACAGACTATATTATTAGGGCTGAGACGGCCATTACGGCACTTAGAAATGCTGGGAAGAAGCTCAGTGATGGATTACTAATTGCAATGATTCTGAAAGGGTTGCCTGAAACTTTGAAACCATTTGCAGTACACATCACGCAAGATGATGATAAGTTGGGCTTTGGTGAGTTCAAAACAAGGTTGAGAAGCTATGAGCATACCGAGAAATTTAATGCCAACGTAAGTAATGATAATGTGATGAAAGTAAGTGGCCTTGGGAAAAGAGTAAAAGCAGAGATTATATGCTATGGCTGTGGCCAAAAGGGACATAAGGCACGATAATACCGGAGAGAATATAAAGGCCAGAGACAGTGATGTTGTTTGGGTAAAAACTCTAGCCACAGGGACAGTAATTATAGATGAAAGAAGAAAGACAATGTGAAACAAGCAACTGATGCGGATGATCACATGTTTGTCTTCAGAATAAATGAGCATCAAATTTGTGAGTTAAAACAGAAGGGATTAATGGTGGACACTGGCACCACGTCACACATAATTAACGGCCTGAAAAAGTTTAAATGCTTTGATGCAACTTTCCAGCAGGAGGAACACATTCTGGAATTAGCTGATGGAACGAGAACCTGTGAGGCCGCACAAAAGAGAGGTAATGCAGAGGTATGTCTGCTAGACACAGAGGGGTGCAAAGCAAAGTTGATGATGACTCGGGCCTTGCATATCACGACGTATCCACACAGCATTTTTTCTGTTAAGGCAGCAACTTTCAAAGGGGCCTCGATCAACTTTAAACAAGGCCGGGACCAACTCATGTATAAAAACGGCACCAGGTTTGATATAATTGAGTGTGATAGACTTTATTATTTAGATGCATATGATGAAGAAAATGATAGCGAGATACATTACAATGCATCTCAGAGCTGTTATGACATTCCAGCATGGCATAAAGTGCTTGGTCATTGTAATTTCGAAGATGTGTCAAAACTAGAAAAAGTGGTAAAAGGAATGAAAATTAAAGGTAAAGTTGACAGACCTAACCTAGATTGTGAAACCTGTACACAAGGGAAGTTTGTACAGAGCAGAGGCAGAGAGCCAGATGCAAGAGCAAAAGTTGTGTTTGAACTAGTCCATACTGATTTGGCAGGCCCAATTGAGCCAGTAGCAAAAGATGGCTTTAAGTACACTTTAGCATTTACTGATGACTACTCGGGTGTAATATTTGTCTACTTTCTGAAAGCCAAGAGTGATACAGTCAAGGCGACTGAAAAGTTTATTGCAGATTCAGCCCCTTATGGGAAGGTAAAGTGTATCAGATCAGATAATGGCACTGAGTTCATGTCGAAAGACTTTCAGTCACGATTGAGTAAAAATGTTATAAGACATGAAACGTCCACATCTTACTCACCCCATCAGACTGGGATGGCAGAGAGAAATTGGAGAACACTGTTCAAAATGGCAAGGTGTATGTTGATAGAGAGTGATTTACCTAAAGAGTTGTGGACATATGCAGTAATGACTGCTGCTTTTATTCGCAACAGATGTTATAACAGGCGTGTGGGGCAGACCCCATTCTTTATGCTAACAGGGAAGAAACCTGATCTTTCAAGGATGAGAGAATTTGGATCAGTGTGTTATGCATACAATCAAGATAAAAAGAAGTTAGACCCAAGATTTGATAAGGGGATCTTTGTCAGATATGATAAAAACAGCCCATCATATCTGGTATATTATCTTGACACAGGAAGGGTCCTTAGACACAAGTTAGTCAAGTTCTTTACTAAGAATGTAGTTGAATGCCAGATTCAGACAGACCCAGAAGTGATAGATGAATATCTTAACATCAGAAGAAGTGTGCATGTTAAGTCAGAATCAAAAACTGACAGTCAAGACACAATAGTAAGGCGAAAAGAGGAATGGCAGGATACACACTACTCTAAAAGAGAGAAAACCACCTGCATACGTGAAAGACTTGAGTGTACAGTTGAAAATGATGATTATGTGACAGTTAATGTTGACTATTGCTACTGATTAATATGCAACACACCGCAGAGCTTTAAAGAAGACATGTCTTAGTCTAACTCGGAAAAGTGGGTCAAAGCTATGAAGGAGGAACTTAAGTCTTTAAAGATAAACAACACATTTACACTCACCACACTGTCAGAAGATAAAAATGCAGTTGGGAGTAGGTGGGTTTTCACGATAAAAGACAATGCAGATAATACAGAGACTTACAAAGCTAGATATGTAGCTAAAGGCTACATTCAAGTCAGTTATAGATTATAATGTAACATTTGCACCACCTGCGAGTATGACATCTGTACGAAGCCTAATGCAGATGGCAGCTCATTACGATTTAGAATTGTACCAGATGGATGTACAAATGGCTTATTTACATGCTCGTATAGACTGTGAGGTGTATATGGAGCAACCTGAAGGTTTTGAAAAGAAATCGAATAATGATGAAAAACTGGTTTGTAAACTGAATAAGTCACTATGCAGATTGAAACAAGCAGGGCGTAACTGGAACAAAATGTTGCATGATTATCTTTGTGAAAATAGTTTTATCCAAAACCCCGCAGACCATTGTGTGTACACTAGACAAGCTAAAAATGAGAAAACAGTTCTAATTATATGGGTTGATGATCTCATTATAGCAGCTAGTGACAATGAATCTCTAAACAATGTAAAAGAAACGCTCAAAGCTAAATTTAAAATGAAAGATCTGGGAAAGATAAGACATTTTCTAGGCATGGATTTTACCCAGAATAGTGGTGAAGTAGAGATGAACCAAAAGGCGTACATTACAAAAATTCTTGAGAAATTTGGCATGTCTAATTGTAAAGTAAGAAGTACCCCTTCCAAACAAAAGCCAAACTTTGAGTGTGACAGTGAATTTACAAATCCAAGAAAATATTGTGAGCTTGTGGGTAGTTTGATATATGTTATGACAAGCACGAGACCTGATCTTAGCTGGATTGTAAGTAAACTTTCACAATATTTGTCACAATCGAGTGAATCTCATTTAACACTAGCCAAACATGTGTTAAGATACTTAAAAGGTACATTGGACAGAGAGTTGTGTTACAAGAAAGTGAAGGGAAACTTCAACTTATAGCATACAGTGATGCAGATTGGGCAACAGATCAAAACAATAGATGTAGTACAACAGGTTATTGCTTTAGCCTCAATAGAGACGGGCCTATTATTTCATGGAAATCAAAGAAGCAACAAACGGTGGCTTTATCTACACGTGAGGCAGAGTACATGACATTAGCAGCAACAACACAGGAGAGTCTGTACCTTGTGCAGCTGGTGAGTGGAATGGATGGAGAGTGCAAGTATGTGCCAGTAACAGTATCTGAGGACAATCAAGGAGCAATCGCTTTGTCAAAGAATCCAGTAAGCCGACAGAGATGTAAACATGTTGACATTAAGTATCATTTTGTCAGGTCAGCACTTAATGATGATAACATAAGCATTGAATATTGCCCGACAACAGACATGGTTGCAGATGTCTTTACTAAACTTGCTGCGTCGAAGATTGAAAAGTTCATGTATTACGTATTTGGAATGTGAAGGAAAAGTTATCCAAGAATATGTTCTTAAAATGTATTCTGTGTACAGCGTAAGAACAAGTAGGGGTGTTGGCTGATAATAATAAAGAGAGTGAATGATCATATGTGTGCTCTTACACTGACGTCATTTGTGTGGAGAGGTCAAGAGAGGTCACATGACCATGTGTTTTATAAAAAAGGAGGAAGCGAGGTTTGTCCCACTCTTCCATTTTTAACCAGATTGATTGCCTTGATGTGTAGTTATTTTCCACTGTAAATGTATGTCTAACCTGACTTTCTTACCCTTAAGATGATACCACCAACAATATGCATAAATATATATATGGAATTATATATAGATAGATTGCAAAACAATTGGTTACACCATTAATGACTGAAATTAAAAAACTACAATCCAGCTTATGCCATAGTTATTTTTATTTACTTATTTAGATGTTTAAGTGCATTAGTTGAAGTAGAGTGCTGATGCAAATGGACTCTTTTCAAGCCAGTCCAGGAACTAAATAATCAGCAGTTAACAACTGTTGCTCTGAATTAGTGGAATATACAAAGCAATTACAGGAATTGCATAACAGTAATATAAAGATTTAGTAATATCAGTAGGCGGAAGAAAGAATAATACAGTGAGCTAAGATTTACAACATAATACAGATCTATAATCACCTAAGCACTACAGCATATACAATGTATACAAGCAGATAAAAAAGTGCAGTCATGAAATGAAACCACAAAGAAAGAAAGAAATATGTGAGTGGATAAATAAATAAATACAAAATAAAAATGTGGGATGTGTATTCTGTTGCATTTATTCCAGAGAATTTATTTTATTAAAAAAAAGATAATATTGACATGCTTGTCTTTTAAGTAATAAGATTGTGTTGAAAACATTGACATTTAGCTTTAAGTATTTTTTCAGCTATGATCAAATTGGGAATATGAATGAATATCTTTCAATCAGTGTGCAGACTATAGTAATGGCCATAAATACTTCTTTCTTTACAGAATTTTCATTAGAAAAGTAAAAAATATATTTAACCGCAAAAATATATGCTGTTTTTCATTTGCAATATGCCATAGATAAAATGCCATATTTTGGCAAAATTAGCCAAAAGGGATTAAATTCAGCAGTGCAGTGCTGTGCTGCACTGAAATCTCTAGGAGTATAATAGCAGCTGATTTTAACCAAATACTCTGGTGTTACTGCCTGATCACTTCATAACCAAATCATAAAGAATGGCTGACATATGGCTTTGTATACACAGGCACCAGATCCATTGGTGCAGAGATCTTTACTGCCATAGAGTGACATTCTGCATTATATATGAAGTTTCATGCATGTGGTGGCGTTGCATTGATCATATGCAGTTATGTTTATCTATCTATCTATCTATCTATCTATCTATCTATCTATCTATATATGTGTGTGTGTGTGTGTGTGTGTGTGTGTGTGTGTGTGTGTGTGTGTGTGTGTGTGTGTGTGTGTGTGTGTGTGTGTGTATGTATATATCCCATGCAATTATGTTAACATTGGCTCTAGATAATCGTTCTTATTGATGGACACCCCAACCTCATGTGCAAAAATAGTAAAACTGGGTTGTGGATGGGTGGATATATGTATATATATATATATATATATATATATATATAGATATATAGATATAGATATATATATATATATATATATATATATATAGAGAGAGAGAGAGAGAGGGAGGGAGAGTGTGTGAGACAGAGGCTGAAAGACATTTAATGAGAATATATTTTTCCTTATGAAAAATATAGGATTATATAGGATTTTTACTTCTAATTTAATGAAAAGTCAGTAAAGATGTATTCTAGGCCATTATTGTGGTCTGCATAGTGGACAGAAATTCTGCACAATGCTCCTGTGGAAATTGAGTATAGTGCAGAATGTTACAGTTTCCTTTTAACAGCACAGTGGCATTTTCAACAATATTCTATAGTGCAGTACTGCCTTGCATCATGAAATAATATAATCCTAATTACCCAGTAGATTGTCCAGTATATGCAGAGCCCATTTGCTGGCCCATTCAACCAGAGTTGTGAAGCAAAAAAACAGCCCTCCTAAACTGATGACCACAAAAAAATGTCTTCAGCTCTACACTGAGATGTCACAGTAGCTCTTTCCTATTTTTCTCAAACAGCAATGAGATACAGTTGGTACCATGTTGGCAGTCTTTTATGTCATTTAAGCACCCACAATGCTAACTATAGCTGCTTAAATCATCATCAAAATTCACACACTTATGCTTAGTGCCACTGGCTTGCAGAAAATGATAAACACCTCTTCTACAATTCCAGCCACATCCCCTAATAGCTTGTATCCAGGTCTACTACCTCCTTTGCCCCAACCTAGCTAGTGATTTGTCAGAAAACTACAATTTTATGAGAAATAGACCAAAAATATGAGGTACAAATCTGGACATTCTGTGAAGTAACCGCAAAAGTAGTAGTTGAGGATTAGTGCAAATGCAAAAGTGCTAGATTTGGGTCACAGTATCCCTAGATGTGAACTGTCAGCTGTTGGTAGTCAGACTGATGGTAAAAAGAGCAGGAAAAGGACCAAGAGGTAGTGCTGGTCACTGCTGGACTGGACCACAGTAACAAGGCAGTGTCAGCAAGAACAAAGTGGTAATACCTCTGCTTTACTAGGCCTTAGTCATGCTATACATTGTATAATGTCTGCAGCACTGAGAACGTACATAGAAAGGGATAAAAGGCCACAGAAATGAATCCAGAGGAAATCCACCAGAAAGTTGCATGCGACGGTGGCTAAAGAATGACCATAAAATAAAGAAGATCAGGTGCTTCTCACCTGATATTACCAGAGGACAGAGGAGCTGGAGTGCTTCTCATTAGATATGTCCAGAGAATACAGGAGGTATGTTCTTACTAGAGACTACAAGAAACAGAAGGCGTTATTATGGATTTACAAGGCCATGTTGGACAAATGAGAAGGAATAGCCTTGGAAAGAAAGGACAGAGGAGAGATGGGAGAAGCAGGTAAACTACTGTGGACACTATCTGGTCTATGGATCTCTGAAGGCACTTTTACAATGGGTAATAGAATGTACAACTGAATTGGGTGGTAGATACTGAATCCACAAAGGTATTATGCAGATCACAGTACACCTACAGAAAGGGTGAAGTAGAAGGTAGGAAGGCAGGAAAGATAAATTATAAAAACAGTTAAAGGACAGTCTAGACAGGCTGATTTCCTTTGTCTTATAGGGAACAAGACAAGACTGTAACATCACAATCAGTACAGCATAGTGGAGTAAAACATAAGGTCTCTGTCTAATTGCTCATTGCACATATTCTTAATGAATTTAAATTGTCAATTCATTTTCTGTGGGTCGCTGATTAAAGCTGGATAAAATTGAAAACATGTTGCTCTGTTAATGAACATTTATTTTACATTGTACAACACTGTGTTTAAAAAATGTTTAAGTCCTAATGTGTCTTACTGTTTCAATTTATTGTTAAACACATACTTTGAATTGTTGGACAGATAAACATGCAATAATTATAAATTATTACATCTGCTTTCTCTGAGATGTTTCAAGCACAATATGGATTAATTAATGTGAGTATATTTCCTTGTAGAAACCAGCACACTGCAGACAAGTACCATAACAACAACTGCCAATGATACAAGTAGTCAGGGAACAGGTAAACCTTTATCTCTAATGTTTGCTAGTGAATGCACAAATACAAAGGTTTAGTAGTATATTATTATGACTGTTAGCCTGGCTGGAGGAATACTTCCTTGTCCCTGTGCTAGTACAATATATTAAATCATTGTATGGTTGGGTAGAGTGCATTGTCTCTGATAACTCCTTTGACCACACTTTCCTTGTGACATTACTTTCCTAAGTACATTCTTGTAAAATAACCT
>NC_056734.1:632271991-632321991 GCF_019279795.1 Protopterus annectens
CAATTCCTCTCTCATACTTTTTCAAAAGTCTGAATAGTCATGTTTAAAGGTGGATAATAAAGACTCTTTTTCTTAAAAAGCAAAATGTTAGTCATAACATTAACATAATTATTAATACCAAGAGATTGAATTTAATTTTTATAACTTCAGAAACTACTGCTCTCCTCTTATGTGCCCAAGAGGAGAGCAGCACTTTCTGAAGTTCCAAAGGACCTGAAATTGTTTTTTGAGAAAATTAAATCTCTTGGTATTAAATAATTCTGTTAATTTTTTGATTAAAACTGAGCTTCTTAAGAAAACAATACACCTTTGAACAAAGCTATTCAAACTTTTGAAAAAGTATGTGAGAGGGATGTAGTTGATGTTTTTAAGGAGAAACATAAACATTTTTTATAATTTATACATTGGAGGAAAGCAAATTATTGGACACTTTAATGTATGACAAATCAATTAGAATTAAGAAGCCTCATAAGGGTGGTGGTGTGGTAATAGCCAACCAAATAGATTACATTGCAGTATCATGCAGTACATTTTTGTAAATCACATCCAAGTACTATATACAGAAAGTACAACAATTTATATCAGTTGTGGCAGCCAACCACACTGCACATATTTCAGAACTCTTAGACTCCCTATAAAACTTGTCAATTCAACACAGGTTTATGCTATTAGGGGACTTCAGTCTAATTTGGATAGGTCCAGTAAAGCAACAGTTACTCCAAGCTTTGCCATTCCTAATGCACTCCATTACTAACATTACTCATAATACTAAGCAAAACCAATGCCATCCTTTTCCGGACCCCACACTGGCTGTCCAACAATAATCCCTTTCAGTTTCTAGATCCCTGGAATAGCACAACTCTATCAGTTCAGTACAGTAGGTACTTAGGACATACTTAACTACCATTTATGCATCATGCAGAAATGATTACATCTAAGAAAATTTTAGCAAAGGTTCATGCTTAGAAACAACTTAAGAATATCTTGCTTCTTAAGTATGAATATGCAATACCTAAAAGCCTGATGACATAGCCACTCCAGCTAAAGCTTAAAAAAAGGTCAAAATAGAATATGCAGTCAGGTTAAACTTGCAAACCCTTGTGCTCATCATTGCAAATTCCCAACAGATGCCAGTTACCTTCCCACAATTGAAAGTAATAACTATTTATTTGCAGGCAATCTATACAGCCTCCTATATAATGAATTATGGCCCTCCTTAGCTAAAAGAAATGTATTGCAGTGTGTGATGCCTGTGCGCTGGCCCAGCAATCAAGGAGCCTCAATCCTCACCACTAACACCAGTGAGGGGTGTCCATATAGCGAAAGGATAACAAATACACACACAGTAAAGTGCAATTTCCCTTAAGAGCATACAGAGATCACAGTCAGTCTGGGGCTGGTTGCTCCCTTGCTCTCTAGGTCCCCAATAAGACTCCCCACTGGCACAACTATAGGGTCCAGATCTCAGTCAGCTGGCCAAGCTAAAACCTCCAGCACCCTCTCTGTCCAACCAGTGCTTCATGTCCCTGCCCAAATAGCTGACACACACACACTCTGAGATAAGAGTTTATACAACCACACAGACACTCCTGGGGAAGGCTGGCACAGGTTCTCCATCTGTGCCCCTTTTACCCAGACTATATGGTAGAAATCACTGCCACCACCCAGCTAATATTTATCAGCTACTCAAAGGCCCTTAAAAGGGTGTCCAGCTATTACTGTGCAATATTATTATCCAAATGGTAAGTGCAACCTAACAGTCAATACTTATTTGGAGTGACTTGGTACAGCATCACTATATATATGCAATGTACTCTTAGAGCTGAAATTATCTCTACACAAAACAGCCACAGTTAAATGGTTCAAAATATTTAATAATAAATAATAAAAACACAAGACAATACTTACTACTACACACTGCTATTCAAGAGTTCAGAGATCACAGAGAAATAACATCAACACAGAAAAACACTTAGTCTAATCTTCCTAATTCCTAGCTGTTTCTAAGAGAAAACACAGTTCTAATTAACTTACATATAGAAACAGGCAGTGATGATGATGCTGGATGTCCTCAAGACAAAAATGCTCTGAGCTCTCTGATTCTCTCTCTTTAAACTGATAATACAGAGCTGCTTCACATGACATAATTTTTCACACTTCTCTGGTGTTCCCAGTCTAAGAATAACTACATTTACATTCTTTACACCTGGTCAGACCCCAGAGCAATAAAGGACATTTATATATACAAATTCTAGCCATTAACTCTGGTCTTAAAACAATAGACAGGATGCCTCTCTCTAGACATATCGGCTCTGAATTTTAACATCAAAGACAGTCATGAAATGCTTGGCTTAGCTTTCTTACAGCAGAGTGCACTGTTGTTACATTTTTTCAGGTCAATATCCAATGCAGTCTTTTCACATTTAAGAGAACAAGCCTGTGGCTTACATTAATATTTACAAATGGCAGAATTATCTACAAAATTCTATCTGGCTAAGCTGGTAGTCTTCACCTATCTTCACACAGTGAACCTTGTTACTCTCAAGAAATCATATTCCTCATTTCAACACCCCAATGCACCTCCAATTTTCAATTAAGATCTCTAAATGAGAGATTTCAAAAATGAATATCTTCAAAGAATCCACTACCTAAATATATTTAAAGTCAATCCACTGTACAGTTATTTAAAGGCACATAGTCTAACTCAACTGGTGATACAATAATTTAAAGGGAAACCTAATAACTTTTCATATCTGAAGTGAGTTTTTAAAATATATTGTCTGCACTTTCCTATAGTTTATGAGACCTCAAGTTTGTTTGTACAAGTTAAACAGACGTGGGACATGGTTCTTTATTACACAAATGGCAGAATTTGTGTTTTTTTTGTGACTCAATAACTTCAGATACAGTAACTCATTTAAAGCCTCAGTGCTATAACAACTTAAAGAAACTTTCAAATATTCCTATTTCAATCCTAAGCCCACCTGAAATTCTCTTTCTGCTTAACAGTCTTCCCCAATTTCCCCACTCAGCTTATTCTTCTCCATACAGTTTACCATCAAAAGCTTCTGTCAAAATCATGTGATTTCTAACTGATGCTGGTAGCCATGATTCTCATGTTCCACGTACTCCTTTTTGTGTGTTTTTAAATGCAAGCATCCTCATTAACAAACTACCCAACTTCTCCTATAATATGTATATAGACATTTATTTAGTGTTATGTATGACTGAATAACCTGCAATATTTTTGTAATAACAGAATTTACAGAATCATTGAAAACATAACTACTGTAAAAATAATTAATTGCTTCGATTGTAAAAACCTTATATGTAAGCAGGCCTTCCTTGTTTCATTGCTCTTTTCTTATTTAAACATTTGTCACTATATAAGTAATTCTGATATAGGGTAACTATAAGTGATTCATATATGAGTCACTTTGTGAGTCAGGCTGCAGCTAAAATGATGATGCTAAATCAGCCCACCTTCCCTGTTAACAAACTAAACAAATATGTGCTTGTGTGTGTGTGTGTGTGTGTGTGTGTGTGTGTGTGTGTGTGTGTGTGTGTGTGTGCGTGTGTGTGTGCGTGTGTGTGTGTGTGTGTGTGTGTGTGTGTGTGTGTGTGTGTGTGTGTGTGTGTGTGTGTGTGTGTGTGTGTGTGTGTGTGTGTGTGTGTGTGTGTGTGTGTGTGTGTGTGCTTACATGTGCACAAGAGAGAAATAGTGAGATGGGGAGATATGGTTTTAATTGAGGTACACTCCAATGAGTTGCAGTTGTCAGCTTTTATTACACTGATTTTGTTTATGTTATTGGTATGTGAGGTGATATTTTGTGCTGAATGCTATTCACTTAAACTATTGTGTTTTTCCAAGATTACAAGGCAGTTAGATAAGAGAATAGGCCCTTTTGCCCATGAAGTTGACTGGCTTTGGGGTGGTACAGAAAGGGTTTCCTAATGTTGTGAATTTAGTTTGCCGTATTAGTTAGACAAAGGTTTAGCAATATTCCAATGAATGCAGTAAGATAATTGTTGCAGTTTCTGCTGTTTTATTAGGTAATAGATATTGTGTTTACATGGACTGTTCTCATGTTCTAGGAGCAAATGACTTGGATTAGTGGTGGATATGTATAAGGGACATACCTCTCAACCTCTTAGAGCAAGAAATCTGGACAAAGGTACAAATATTGTGGGACAAAGGCCCCAAAATAGGGACACTTTTTAAATATTGCTATTACAAACTTAGAAAGTTGATGGATTAACAGGCTTTGCATTAGCATGCATTTTCTGAAGAACATGGAGTCTGAAATTTAAATGTATGCCATTATTTTCTGACTTCAGTCATCAATGAATTGCCAGTGATTTGCCAGAAAAACACAATTTTATGTGAAATAAAACAAAAAGATGAGGCAAAATCTGGACATTCTGCAAAAATCTGGACAGTTGAGCGGTATGAAAGGGTAAGTACTATAGTAATTAGTGGAATGCAACATTTGGTTTCTCTTGTATGCTTGTATTTATGTGGTGCATTTAATGTGCTTGCTGGTTTTGATGTTTTATGTTATAGATGATTACTGAATTTGAAGTGTGTTGGGTGACAATGATACATGTGTTTTTATTTTTACATGTATCTACATTTATTTTGCATAAGTAGTTTTCTGAGTAATGGATAGTTATTGCAATTTCTAACATCTTCAAGGATTAACATCCATCTGACTTGCACTATCCTAACCAATGCTCATTCAACAGTAGCAAGATGAAATGAAGGTCTAGTAGGAGGAAGTTCTACTTTTAATTTACTTGCTAGACAAAAACAATATCCACTGAAGTGAGACCAGAAAGCTAAGGAGTTTATGTGAAGAGATGATCTTTCTGTTGCTGAAAACAACTTAACTTTAGTGTTGAACAATGGTGCTATTTGTAACTAGATAGATAAACAGAGTGAATATTTTTTTTTCTATTGTATGGAGCAATGTGGTATCATGTGTTGAATCAGAAGTAGAGTGACAGGTACATATTCTGCTCATTGAATAAGACACTAATAACACATGGATTCCTTGTTTGCAATGTGAAAGTGTTAGCACGATTGTAACAACATTTGAGCTGATTTAGAACTTCACTGACTGCATTTTCTATTTGGAGTGAAAATCTAAAATTTTATGTAATGATAGTTTATTGCATTAAATTAGTATGCATCTTGTTTATATAAAAATTATATAGCATTTGTGGAGATGTGTAGAGTATAAAGATGTATATGAAAGAAGAAACTGAGGTGTTGAAAAATAGTTTTACAATGAGAAGGTATACTGAGGTAATACTAGATGCAGTGTCTTATAACATTTTAAACAAGAGATTGAATGTGATTAATTGTGGAAGTTTAGCTGCTATTTTTGACTGTTATGACAACAAAACATCACTAGATAATGTTATTAGATTACAAGTAAGTAAAATGAAAACAAGCTAATTACCTTATACTGTGGATTTGGATAGTATTACATTCATTTCAAAAGAACATTTTAGAGGTTACCCTGATGTAATGGATTGTATTGGTAATGGGCTTTGTATGAATTTGAAAGACTTATTCAGGTCTCCCCTGTAAAGAGGCTACAAGTCTAGTGGGACTAATCATAGGATTATAGGATTGCAGGATCATAGGCCCTGAGGCCCTTATAAGCCAAGCTAAAAGAGTTTAGCCCATGTTTAGACAAGTCATCACCCAAAGCCCCTGTCCAGCAGGGACATAGGTGGAATTCCAGGTGTGTATTTTCTGTTTCCCATCCAGTTATCCAGGTTGTACTTAAAAAGGGATAATGAGGTACTCTACTTGACATGGAGAGGGAGTCTATTCCACAGGTGTAACTCATTCTAAGCCTTTTAGTTTAAGCACTTGGGCTTCAAACCAGTTGTTTTACATTAAGAAGGTTTGTGGTCTGCACTGTAGTGGCAGAACAGGTAGCTTACATCCTTCTAAGTTGGGAACTGCAGATTGAGGGCTCAGTGTCTGTTATTCTATAAGTGTATTAATTCTGGTTTAAGCACTTGGGCTTCAGGCCAGTTATTTTACATTAAGAGGGTTCGTGGTCTGCACTCTTGTGGGAGGAGAGGCTGGACTCTGCCCTTCTGAGCTGGGAATTTCTGGTTAAAGGCTTATAGTGCCTGCATATTTGAACTGCTTCTTACTGAAATTGGTACACCTTGTTTGCTGTAGCATAGACTAGATCCAGGCCTGCTGAATCTAGCTTTGTTTATATAACTTGAGCACTAATCCAGGCATTCTTTAAAGTATTCAATTGTATTTATTACTGCTTGGTAGTAACTTCATTAAAGTGTAGCTATCATTCTAAGTCTTTTGGATTAAGCACTTGGGCTTCAGACCAGTTGTTTAACATTAGGAAGGTTTGTGGCCTGCACTGTGGTGGCAGTACAGGTAGTTTACATCCTTCTAAGTTGGGAACTGCTGATTGAGGGCTCAGTGTCTGTTATTCTAAAAGTGTATTAGTTCTGGTTTAAGCACTTGGGCTTCAGGCCAGTTATTTTACATTAAGAAGGTTCGTGGTCTGCACTCTTGTGGGAGGAGAGGCTGGACTCTGCCCTTCTGAGCTGGGAATTTCTGGTTAAAGACTTATAGTGCCTGCATATTTTAACTGTTTCTTATTGAAATTGGTACACCTTGTTTGCTGTAGCATAGACTAGATCCAGGCCTGCTGAATCTAGCCTTGTTTGTATGCTTGTTGTTTGTTTGCTTGTTATTTCCCTGAAACGCTAATTCCACCTAAAACGTGGCTTTTCAGTGCTTCTGTGGATCCCTAGTGATATCTGCATTGCTTACTGTACTTATTTCCTTGTTTCACTTGAAAGAAAGTTACTGTTTGTCATTTTTGCATTTAAGTTACCTGTAACACATTGCATTTAAGTTACCTGGCACTTGCTCACTAAAGCAATTATATAAGTCAGCACTAAAAATTAAAAGCACTACACCCTCACAAACTCCCTTGAGTACCTTGTTCCCCATTGGCCCTTTTTTCAATTATAAAGGAATTCCCAATACTATTCTAGCATGTCCAAAGGTCAGTTGTCAATCTCCTCTCTGGTCCAGCTGGTGAATCTGGGAATCTTGAGGCAATGTTACAACTGCCTCATGTACACAGACAACCCTCTCCTCCTCCCAACAAATTCCAACACATGTGAGAGATGCAACCATATAGCCAAACTGGAGGCTAAGCTCTCTCAACTCAGTACTGGCGTAACCAGTCAGGAGGAGAAGGAAACCACACTCACTACAATTCCAGTCTCACATAGGCCTACCACGACAGCAAACCAAACACATAAACACACAAAAACATACTCGGAGGCTCTAAATATAAATCTGCCTAAGCAGCAGAGACCTCCAAAGCAGACACCCAAGAAACCGCTACCCCAAAACAAAACACGTGCAACACATAGCTCACAAAGCCAGTGTGCCGAACAGTCACAGCCCTTAAGGCTAAACAACACATCTGATACACTTGTAATAGGTGACTCTATTGTCAGGCACACTGACGTCCCGCTCACCAGGCTGAACAAGGAGAAGGTCACGGTGAGCTGCCTGTCGGGCGCTAGGATCCGCCACATAACACAAGCACTCAGGTCACTCCAAGGCAAGTACAAATATGACTCGGTCATTGTCCATGCTGGTGTGAATGACCTGAGACATACCTCCCTGGACTACATGAAAAGAGACATAGAGGAGCTCTCTGAGCATGTAGCCCAGGCCGGTATGACCCTGACCTTGAGTAGCATCTTACCCTCACCAAGAATGATGCCACAATATGATCAATTTCAACAATTGGCTTAAGTATTGGTGTCATTCAAAGGGGATCCAATGCCTGTCAGCCTGGGATGACATGCTCGACAAGCCACGATGCTTCGCTAGGGACGGCTTGCACCTGTCACCCCTGGGCTTTCGGATATTAGCAAAGGCTCTTGCTTCCCCCATAGTGCCTTTTTTAGGCAAGGCTCAAAAGACAAACCCACCTCCATAGGTATCACAAGGGATAAGAAACTAAGAGTAATGCTACTCAATGCCAGAAGTCTAAACCTCAAGATGCATGCACTCGAAACTCTCCTTAGCATGGAGAACATCGATATCTGTGCAGTAACAGAAACCTGGTTCAAGGCTGCCGAGAGCACCCCAGCACTACCAGGTTATACCTCATGCAATGCTTTTCAGCTCCAAAACTTGGACCGAACCACAAAAGGAGGGAGAGTATCAATATTCGTCAAAGATACCCACACCTCCAGGTTGGTGGCACAGCACGAAGCATCAGAGACTATCCATGTGCAACTAACAGTGGGTAAAACTGCCTTCCAGTTTATAGCCTGCTACAGACCACCCTCCCAAACCCAGGAACTCCACTCGGCCTTCCTGAGAATACAGGAAAATATGAAGGTCTCTCCAAACACCATTATATTGGGTGACTTCAACTACCCAAACATAGACTGGGAGCATTACTCTAGCTCCATCACCCTAGCCCTAAGGTTCCTAGAATTTATAAACTCAAATGCTATGGAACAACTTGTTACCACTCCCACAAGAGGGGAAAACATACTGGACCTGATCATCACCAACATGGGGACTCTGTGCTCCAGACAAGAAGTGTATCCCTCACTGGTAAGATCAGACCATAAACTAATCTCACTGGATATTCACATCCCGACCCCACCCCCTTCCCAGAAAACCACAGTGAAAAACTTCTCTAAAGCAAATTTCACACTCCTCAAAACCGAGGTGGAATCCTTCAAAGCCCCCAGGCCTGTGGAAAATATGGCCCAGACCGCAGAATCCTTTATAAACACATTCTATGAACACCTTCAGGAATGCATGGATCATGCAATCCCAAATAAAACCAAGACCCAATCCTCCAAAGGCAGATGTCCTGTCTGGTGGACCCCAGCCATAAACAAACTATACAATAGAAGGAGGAAGCTACTACATGATAGAGCAAAATCCCAAAAAGGGAAGGCATCTCTGATCAGTATTAGCAAAAAACTACGGGCACTCATAAAATTGTCTAAGGTCAGCTTCGAGAGAAAAATTGCACAGGACACTAAGGATAATCAGAAGGCTTTCTTTAGTTATGTTAGGAACCTGGGTGGGAATTCCCAGATATGCTCAGAATTAGTCCAAAATGACAAAAAATACATCGAACCCACAGACATTGCCAACATCCTAACTGACAGGTTCAGCACAAACTCCCCCCCCTCCCCACCAAAAGGGCACATATCTATCCCAGCAGACTGCTTCCCCCCCCCCCGACATCTCAGATGCTCAGGTAAGAGCCGCCCTCTCCAAAGCAAAAAACACAGCATCAATGGGACCAGACGGTGTCCCGGGCTGCGTCCTACATGAACTCCAAGAAGAGCTAAACCCAAACATAAAACTACTGTTCAATATCAGCCTTACTACAGGATATGTACCCAAAGAGTGGCGTACAGCAACAATGGTCCCTCTCCACAAAGGTGGTGCCTCAACGGATCCTGGAAACTATCGCCCCATAAGCCTGACTAGCTTGGTCTGCAAAGCTATGGAAAGGATCATCATGGACCTCATAAATAAAGATATTAGGGACCTACAAACACTGGATTCTACCCAGTTCGGCTTTGTTAAGGGCAGATCCTGCCTCTTAAACCTGGTCGATTTCTTTGAAACAGTCACCAAGGCCATTGACAAGGGGAAGGTGGTCCACACAGCCTACCTGGACCTCGCAAAAGCCTTCGATACAATACCCCACTCGGGCATTATAGATAAGATCACCAGCTTAAATATAAACCCCTATGTCACTAGATGGGTTGCAAACTGGCTCAAGGACAGAACCCACATGGTTAGAATTGCTGGAGCCATGTCAGACTCCAAATCAGTTACAAGTGGCGTCCCACAAGGCTCAGTCCTGGGACCTCTCTTGTTCGGAGGTACAGACCAACACGGAAGGACTGTGGCTGACCAAGTTCGCAGATGACTGCAAACTGGGTGCCATAATTGACTCTCCAGCCGACACAAGCATCCTCCAAAAGGGCCTCATAGAAACAGACAACTGGTGCCAGAGCCATGGCCTCAAGCTAAATGCCAAAAAGTGTATAGTCATCCCCTTTGGCAAAAACAAAGTGCCCACAAATTACCACATAGGTGGTAATCCATTAAGTACAGAAGAAGTAATTAGGGACCTGGGGACCCAAGCTGATAGCAATCTCTCATTTGACAACCACGTGGCCAAAGTGGTTAGAAAAACATTTTATATAGCCCACCTAATCATGAAGGGATTCACATCTAGATCAGGGGAGGTCATCGTGCCTCTTTACTCATCCCTCATCAGGCCCATAATTGAGTACAATGCCCCTTTTGGGATGTACCTTACCAGACACCTGAAGCTACTGGAAAGACCCCAAAAGTACCTCACCAAGAGGATCAGAGGGCTCAAACAGATGCCATATGCTGCCCGGTTAAAGAAACTCCAGCTCTACTCAGTGGCATACCGCCTGCTCAGAGGCGATCTGTGCCTGACGTATAAAGTCATGTCCAACCCGGAATTAATGGACATGCTGCACCTCAAAAAATCCAAATCCCATCGAGCTACGCGCTCAAGAGACTTGAACCTCAGCACTGAAATAAATAGGACATGCTGGAGGAACAGATTCATAACCCAGAGGCTCCCTTCACGCTGGAATAAAATCCCAGTCCAGGTTAGGCAGAGCCCCTCAGTGACTCTCTTCAAGAGGAATCTTGATGAGTGGATGGGAGATTGTAGGTTTACCCTGGGTATCACTTCTGTGTCACTGTTAGACAGAGGCACAGTATACTAACCTCGAAAAAGGGCATAGCAAAGTTAATTTAAAATGGGTGGCGAAAGCCAAACACACTCTGGCTAGGCTTATAAATGCGCTAGGGCAGATAGCCTAGTATGAACCTATGAACCTATGAAGATGGGGGAGTCTCTGAGGCACAAAACTGTCCTGCCAACAAGTCCTATTGATATGACAGACCAGGTTGAGTTTGCGTGTGAGGCTTACTCAAGTGGAGCTTGACTTGTGGGTATGCAGCAGTCCCATCAAGGCAGGGTCTGAGATTGCTTTGTATGCCAGACAGAGGTCACCTCTGAGGAGTCAGTATGAAACTGAATAGAGGGACAGGGCTAAGGCTAAGGCTAAAAGCCTATGTAGGGTAGATGTTTGAGGCCCTGGATTCTCCTGGTGAGGAACCTCTGTGGTATCTCCAGCTGCTGCATGTGCTTTGCGAGGTACATGTCGAAGGGGGCATAATCCTATCAACAAAGGATAAATCAATAAATCAGTAAATAAATAAAATAAAAAAAGACCTGTAGCAGTAAATGCAAAAGGTATAATAGAATCACAACTGTTATTAATAAGACTAACACAATCCGTACTACTATGGTTTAAATACTACTTAACTAATAGCCACCAGTCTGTTAAATGGCTCTTCACCTTTTCTCCCTTCCTGTCAGTACTGCCATGCCACAGGGCTCCATTCTTCGCCTCTGCTCTTCAATACATTCAGTAGCAATCTATAGAAATCCTTTCAGCAAGCTTCCTTCATTCAATATGCTGATGATTCTGCCCTAATTTGCACTTCACATAACCTCATACATCTTCAAAGAAGTACTCAAGAAGTCTTTAAATTTGTTGAAAGTTGGCTATGGGATACTCACCTGCTACTAAATCCCCAAAAACTAAATTATTTCTCTGTTTTTCTAAAATCCATTTTCCATGGAAAAAAAACAACTTTAAAATGTATTCCTTAAATAATACCATGACTGAAGTTCCTTCATATACAAATCTACTTGGCATGACAATTGATGACAATCTTACATTTGATTTACATATCCACACTAGAATTAAGAAAACCCATCAAAAATGAGGTACCCTTCATAGAATAAAGAAATTCGTTACAGGCTCTGTCAAGGTAACTATAGCTACCATTTACTACTTACCCTTTTTCACATCATGATAGTTATGGAACTATAGGTTGCATAAAAAGATTTATAAAGTCTAGGAAATCAGAAATGATTAAGTCATTTGTTAATTGCATTAGACCCAGACTTCAGTATGGAATAATAATATGGAAACCTTATAAGAAAACAAGCATGCGTAAGCTGGAAAGGGTACATTGGAAGTATACCAAAGGCATCCATAGATGTGAAAATTTAAGTTATTAGGAAAGACTAAAATATCTGAACTTGTTCAGTTTCTCATAGATATTTAAGAGGAGATCTTATTCAAGTATATAGGGCATTTAGAGACAACTACTTCTGGAAATGTTTGGGATTATCAAAAAGTAATAGAAAAACAACCTATGTAGAAGATTCTCTAGGTATAAGAAGTGTACTGATTGTTTCTCCAAGACAGCAGCTGATGCATGGCACAGACTACCGAATTACATTAAAGTAAGCACTAGTTTAGATAGTTTTAAGAACAGCTTGGACACTTATTATGGGAACAACTCTTTGGTATATTGGCAGGCTAGAAGGGCATTAATGCCCATGCTTGATATATTAGTATGTATGTATGTGTGCATGTATGTATGTATCATGACCAACCTACAAGCCTCACTTAGTTCTAAACATGAACAATGCTACAACAAATTTGCCAAATTTGATTGCAAAAAACTTTACCAGCCCCACCACTGTTTAGAACTAAAAGCACTTAACTGACTTGAACTTCCTCACTACATAACTTATACTGAGCTCATCTTAACCAACAAAGTCATCTATAACCCATTTACCTGCCCAACGATTAACATAGCCCCATATTCCAATTCTGTCTACCAAACTGACCCCTTAGGTCAAATGATAAACATCTGCTTACCATCAACAAACCACAAAGGGCAGCTGGGGTCAGTCTCTATTCCAATAATGTAGCTAGAACTTGGAATACATTGCCTTTATCAATCAGATCTCACACTCTCATCTTTTCAAACCATTACTGGAAGACAACCTGTCTGTCTCCTACCTTTCTCCAAGTGCATCACAAGGTACAAAGATTAAAGCAAAGTGAGGAGTAGAACCAGAGACAAAAATGCCACTAGTGCGTGGACACACATATGTTTTATATGGTAAAATGAGGGCTATATGACTTACTGAAACAGAACAGAAGCAGTTGTTGCCCAACATGGTGCTGTATGAAGAATATCAAGTTTTGGAGGCTGACGCCCTGTTAAACTTTTTTTTGTTATTGTTGAATCAGGTATTTTTTTCTTAATACATTGTGTAAGTATGATCAGCATTCAACGCATTCCACAACCCAGCCAGTGGGGATGCACAAGCCAGTGCATTTCTTTGTGCCGGTCCCAAGCCTGGATAAATGGGGAGGGTTGCGTCAGGAAGGGCATCCAGCGTAAAACTTTGCCAAATCATTTCATGCAGACACCAATAAACATTTTCATACCAGATCGGTCGAGGCCCGGGTTAACAATGACCGCTACCAGTACTGTTAGCCAACAGGGTGCTGGCAGAAATTGGGCTACTGTTGGCCGACAGAGGAGAAGAGGCAGAAGACATGGCTGAAGGCAGGAAGAGAGGAGAAAGGCTAGGACTGTGGTAGTGAGGGTCAGAACTTTAAATGTTGGCAGTATGACTGGTATAGGGAGAGAGCTAGCTGATATGATGGACAGAAGGAAGGTTAGTATATTGTGTGTGCAAGAGACCAGATGGAAGGGGAGTAAGGCTAGGTGTATTGGAGGTGGGTTCAAATTGTTTTATCATGGTGTGGATGGGAGGAGAAATGGCGTAGGAGTTATTCTGAATGAACAGTATGCTGAGAGTGTTTTGGAGGTGAAAAGAGTGTCCGGTAGAGTGATGTTTATGAAGCTGAAAATTGATGGTGTAATGATGAATGTTGTTAGTGCATATGCTCCACAAGTTGGGTGTGCAATGGATGAGAAAGAAAAATTTTGGAGTGAATTGGATGAAGTGGTGATGACTGTACCCAAGGGTGAGAGAGTGGTGATTGGAGCCAATTTCAATGGGCATGTTGGTGAAGGGAACAGAGGGGATGAGGAAGTGATTGGTAGATATGGTGTTAAACAAAGGAATGCAGAAGGTCAGATGGTAGTGGATTTTGTGAAAAGGATGGATATGGCTGTGGTGAATACATATTTTAACAAGAGGGAGGAGCATAGGGTGACATACAAGAGTGGAGGAAGATGCACACAGGTGGATTATATCTTATGTAGGAGGACCAGTTTGAAGGAGATTGGAGAATGCAAAGTGGTGACCAGAGAAAGTGTAATTAGGCAGCATAGGATGGTGGTTTGTAGGATGACATTGGTGATCAAGAAGAGGAGGAGGAGTGTGAGGGCAGCACCAAGGATCAAATGGTGAAAATTGAAAAAGGGTAATTGTGAGGTGGAGTTCAGGGATGAGTTAAGGCTGGCACTGGGTGGCAGTGAAGAGTTACCAAATAGCTGGGTAACTACAGCAGAGATAGTAAGGGAGACGGTTAGAAAGGTGCTTGGTATCACATCTGGACAGAGGAAGGACAACAAGGAGACATGGTGGTGGAATGAGGAAGTACAGGAGAGTATACAGAGAAAGAGGTTGGCAAAGAAGAAGTGGGATTGTCAGAGAGATGAAGAAAGTAGACAGGAGTATAAGGAGATGAGGTGCATGGCAAAGAGAGAGGTGGCAAAGGCTAAGGATAAAGCATATGAAGAGTTGTATGAAAGGTTTGACAATAAGGAGGAAGAAAAGGACCTGTTGGCCATTGGCTAGACAGATGGACCGAGCTAGTAAAGATGTGCAGCAGGTAAAGGTGATAAAGGATAATGAGGGAAACATACTCACAAGTGAGGAGAGTGTGTTGAGGAAATGGAAAGAATACTTTGAGGGGTTGATGAATGAAGAGAATGAGAGGAAGAGAAGGTTGGATGATGTAGGGATAGTGAATCATGAAGTACAATGGATTAGCAAGGAGGAAGTAAGGATAGCTATGAAGAGAATGAAAAATGGAAAGGCTGTTGGTCCAGATCACATACTTGTGGAAGCATGGAGGTGTTTAGGTGAAATGGCAGTGGAGATTTTAAGCAGATTGTTTAATAAAATCTTGGAAAGTGAGAGGATGCCTGAGGAATGGAGAAAAAGTGTTTTGGTACCGATTTTTAAGAATAAGGGTGATGTGCAGAGCTGTAGTAACTACAGAGGGATTAAATTGATCAGTCACAGCATGAAGTTATGGGAAAGAGTAGTGGAAGCAAGGTTAAGAAGGGACGTGATGATTAGTGATCAGCAGTATGGTTTCATGCTGGGAACGAGCACTACAGATGCAATGTTTGCTCTGAGAGTGTTGATGGAGAAGTACAAAGAATGTCAGAAGGAGTTGCATTGTGTTTTTGTAGACTTAGAGAAAGCATATGACAGGGTGCCTAGAGAGGAGTTGTGGTATTGTATGAGGAAGTCAGGAGTGTCAGAGAAGTATGTAAGAGTGGTACAGGATATGTACGAGGGTAGTGTGACAGTGGTGAGGTCTGCGGTGGGAGTGATGGATGCGTTTAAGGTGGAGGTGGGATTACATCAAGGATCAGCTCTGAGCCCTTTCTTATTTGCAATGGTGATGGACAGGTTGACAGACGAGATCAGACAGGAGTCCCCGTGGATTATGATGTTTGCAGATGACATTGTGATCTGTAGTGAGAGTAGGGAACAGGTGGAGGAGACCCTGGAGAGATGGAGATATGCTCTAGAGAGAAGAGGAATGAAGGTCAGCAGGACTAAGACAGAATATATGTGTGTGAATGAGAGGGAGGATAGAGGAATGGTGAGGATGCAAGGAGTAGAGGTGGTGAAGGTGGATGAGTTTAAATACTTGGGGTCAATAGTTCAAAGTAAAGGTGAGTGTGGAAGAGAGGTGAAGAAGAGAGTACAGGCAGGATGGAGTGGGTGGAGAAGAGTGTCAGGAGTGATTTGTGACAGATGAGTACCTGTAAGAGTGAAAGGGAAGGTCTACAAGAGGGTAGTGAGACCAGCTATGTTATTTGGGTTGGAGACAGTGGCATTGACAAAAAGGCAGAAGTTTGAGCTGGATGTGGCAGAAGTAAAGATGTTAAGATCTGCACTGGGTGTGACGAGGGTGGACAGGATTAGGAAAAAGTATATTAGAGAGTCAGCCCAGGTTTTAAGGTTTGGAGACAAAGCCAGAGAGGCACGGTTACGTTGGTTTGGACATGTGCTGAAGAGGGATACTGAGTATATTGGGAAAAAGATGCTAAGGATGAAGCTACCAGGTAACAGGAAAAGAGGAAGGCCTAAGATAAGGTTTATGGATGTGGTGAGCGAGGACATGCAGGTGGTTGGTGTGACAGAGCAAGATGCAGAGGACAGGAAGAAATGGAAACAGGTGATCTGCTGTGTTGACCCCTAACGGGAACAGCCGAAAGAAGATGATGATTCAAAGCATTCCACAATGCGATAATTTCCTACATCACCCAATATGGTAAAACTCACTGTCATTACCCCAACCTGAGTTATTCTGTCCACTGCAATCCATAAAGAATGGAGCAACAAGACATAAGGAACTTATATCAATGTCTAAATTCTTTTAGGATCCTGCTTGGGAATTCCTGAAACCTTTAAATTCTGTGAGTCAGTCTGATTAGTGGTGAGTAAACCTGAAAAAGCTGATTTTCTTTCTTCTTCTCATATGTTAATGATTATGCTTTGCTAGTATGTAACTCCAACTCTTAATGTTCATCTCAATATTCCTTATTAAATAAAAGCCAGATGACTTAGCTCGAGAGTGGTGTTGGGATTCTGTGAAGATGAACCTTTCCATCTTATAAGAAACTCTAGAAGAAAAGATTTCATTGCATCTAAAAAGTTCTTAAACCAGTAAAAGCTTTAACAAATCTCAGAAACAAACTGCCGTCAATCACTTTTCTTCAAAGATTAGCACTTTTGTCTTCTACACTTCATCAGATCAAAAATGTTTATAAAAAAAAGTATCTTAAAGTCTCGCACTTGCATATAGGTTTCCACAAAGGGACAGGGAGGAGAAGTGAGTATGGTGGGCTAGTGTTAAGCTTCTTTCTGATTGATTATATTTTGTGCTTTCCAACTGGATGGGACTTTTATCCCTTAATCTGCATAACTTTTTTTTAATAGGTGGGGACTTTTAGATAGTCCTTTATCTACAGGAGGACATTAAGTACTGTTATTCCCAACTGAAACTCCCAGCTGTTTTGTTGAAAACTTACATTGCCAAAACTTCATACATGGCTTATTACAGCTTAGTATAAAGTTTACTAATTAGTAGAAGATATCAAAAAAAAATCTTATTACATTTCAACAGCATTTATAGTATTACTGTAAACTCTAATAAGTTTCTGTCCCTGTGAATTATATTACACCAATTCCAGCAGAAAACAGTTGAGTGATATCCAGTTTTAGCTTCTTAGTGGTTCTTGGTGAGACACTATTTTTTTAAACACATTCAATGTTTTTAAAGACTTATTTTGAGTCATGCTAAAAAAAGAAAATAAATAAATAAATAAAATTAAAAAAAATAATTACATGTTAGTCTACTGACTACTGTGAAGCCCACTTTTACGGGGATGGTAACTGGAAGTGGGATAAGATCTTTTGAATGCTTCCTGGTTAAATTTCAGTCCCCTCTCCTTGGTCAGAGGATGGATGGAGCCTGTATTTATGAAGCTGTATGTGGTGGCAGTTGTTATATAAATTTAATTACCCATTCATTAGTGGAGTAGGAATATTTTACTACAAAACCTTTTGTGGGATCAACTTTTATGGGGCCTGAGGGTGATTACAGGTGTCTGAGCTTTCTTTTTTATATTTTCCTAGAGAAAGAAATAAGCAAAAAATATGGCTCAAAAACTATAAATGTGTAGTGCTTTTGCCTTCTATTCAACAGAGCTTCTTCAGGTTCTTGTTAAAGGTAATAATGTTTTGAATATTACATCTCTCATGAAAACTGAAAGCTGAAGGATTATGAATTTCAATTGATGACAAAGACAGCATTTGAAAGGACAGGTGAACACACATGGTAGAACTAAACGGTACAAATTACTACTGAGAAGCAAGACCAAAATCAAGGTTGATCATTTTTTACAAGCATTCATAGTGAGCAGATGCAACAGAGGAATCAAAGTCTGAGTGCAGGTTACCTTGAAGATTCAGATATACATAGTTCTAGTTCCAGTTCCAGGTGGTAGATCAGGCTGGGGGAAATGAAGACAAGTCCTTGGTGGAGATTCAATTCTTGTGCCCAAACACTGTGATAAGTCACATGCTGCTGGTTTTCTATTGCCTGTGTTCTTCTACTGATAGCAGCTGTTCCTTCTCTGATGATCTCTGACCAAAAAAGACTACAAGCCTCTTTACCACTCAAGATAAAGGACTAATGAAGGAGGGGGGCTGTTTGAACTGGAACAAAGGAGTCCTTGTTGATTGCATAAATTAGAAAGCGGTGCAGCTACTTATAAAGCAAAAGTGGGAGCTCTTCTAGAAATTGATCCCTGTCTCTGTGGCTTCAATATCCAGGGATTTAGGTTAGTAGTACAGCCTGTGGTCAAGTTTCCTTAATTCCAAAACATGTTTAATGGAGCAGTTGATGTTGAGCATGCAGTCAAGTCAATTTTCCACCCAAGCTCTTTTTTCTCAAACACGGCATTTTATTCCCATTAAGCACGGCTACATTGATATAATTAAGAATACAGAATTCCAAAGAGCTTTGGCCAGTTTTCTCCATGCCATGATTAGCTACAGCATTTCTGTTAATCTTGTGTGATATCTGAAATGTGCTGGAAAATACATATTTTGATTTTGTTAATTGTTTTTCCCACATAAAAGCCATTACTCCATGTGCATTTTGCCCTTAGACAACCATTTTAGTATTACAGTCACTTTTGCTCCTGCTGTGGTATGTTTGGCTAGTGTGGGTGAGGTGGTCACTTTGCACCATATACCTGCAGAAACTGCAAATGGGGGATTCACAAGCTTAACTGCCTTTAATTCCTAAATTAGTATTTGGGTCTTTGGATTCAAGATAATCCCTAATATGTTTCCCCTTTTTAAATATAAACTGTGAACCTGGGTCCAATATTTTAGTAATCTATTTGTTGCTGTCTATTATGACCCAGTTGTCTTTCACTACTTTGCAAATTTCTTTGTGATCTGAAGCAAAAGTTATATATTGCCATACTCCTAATTCTGACGTTGGTTTTTAGGTCTATGTTTGGGTTCCTGAACCCACTGACCACTCTGCTGAGGGTTTCAAGTAGGGATGGAGCATGTGATGCTCTGAGGATTTTTATAGAATCAAGTATATTGTGAAGGAGCTTGCTTTCATATTCCCTTACCAGGAAATCTCTTTTCAAAACATTAAGATTCTTCAAGAAATCATTTACTTCTTTTGAAACTCTGACAATTCTCATTCCCTAGGAATGGATCACATTCCATTTTATAATATAAGGATGCATGCTGGAGGCAATGACCCAAACATATATTATAATATGGTTTACTTTCAAAATGTCGAGGCGACTTACCTTAAATATTCACATCCCTGACCCAGAACAATGAAAAAGGATCATGCCAATTGCTTAGAATGTCGATTCCTTCAAAGGAAAGAATCGCCATTCGACCACTCACCATCCAGAAAAAAACATCCATTACGAGGCCGAAAATGTCCTACCATTTTGCAGGGGGAAAGCTACCCTCACATCACATGGGAGGCTATGCTCCCCCATACCCCCTGCTACTTATATATTCTAAATCCAAGATCACATTACAGTGAGGAAAAGAGTAATTTTCCCAATCCCCACTGTAGTGCAATGCACTTCAGAACACATACGCTCCAAACTGCGAACATAGTCTCTGTATCAAAGTTTCAAAGCTGACAAGAATTGTACTCACAGTTTAGCCTCTCTGCCACTCAGTGTTCATCCTTCTCACTGCCAAGGTAAGCCACCTTGACATTTTGATTATAGACCTTATAATATACATATATATATATATATATATATATATATATATATATATAACATATATTTTTAAAACTTGTACATCCAAAAATGTCTTCTCAATAAATTTGTTAATTGTATTCTTGCTAATACTTTTCAGGTATAATATAACACAACTAATTTGCATACATTTTTCCATGCAGAAGCAAGAACTTCTTCTTCTTTCAGCTTTTCCCGGTTAGGGGTCACCACAGCAGATCACCTGTCTGCTCATGATTGGCAGTGGAGTTTTAAGTTGCCAGCCCGTCACCCAACCTTCCACAGAACACACACACATGCACGCACTCACGTCTAGGGCCAATTTAGAGTGTCCAATCCACCTACAGCATGTCTTTGGGTTGTGGGAGGAAACCGGAGCACTCGGAGGAAACCCAAGCGACCACAGAGAGGACATGCAGACTCCGCACAGAAAGCACCCTAGCCGAGGATCAAACCAGAGAACCTCTTGCTGTGAGGCGGCAATGCTAACATGCAGAAGCAAGAACACTACAGACCAATACCTTGAGAATATCAACTGCACAAGAAGTAAACACTCAAGAAACAGGTATAAATTTTTCATAAGTTATTATTGAGTGAGCACCTGCCAAGGTATACTACCTTGTCATCATAAACCTTCACGGAAGACCTGTGTCTTTGAATCAGGAACTTGCCTCCTCATAGCGCCTTTTATAGGTAAAGTCATGAGCACAAAATTATCAACATGAAAAATTCTTCTAAACAAAATTTAAAGGTCATGCTGCTAAATGTTAGCGTAGCATGAAACTGCACTCATTGCAAGCATTCCTCACCCTGGAGGATGCTGACATTTCTGCAGTCACTGAAACCTGGTTTACAGCTGTTGTGAGCACCCCAGCCTTACCAGGTTACTCTTCCTACCATACTTTCAGGCCCCAAATTGAGGGCTACAAAGCTAAAGGAGGTGGAATTTCAATATTTATCAAAGACATACAGACCATCAGGCTGGTCAAATGACTCACAGGAGACACTCCAAATATAGTTAACTGTTGACAAAACACCTATTCAAATAACTAGCTACAGACCCCCAGCCATAACTCAGGATGTCCACTCCACCTATCTGGACTTACTTGAATCCATCAAGATTCAACCCTCTAGCCTGATCCTGGGTGACTTTAACTACCCAACCATAGATTGGAAGACATATTCTAGCCCAAACATGAACACCCAGAGATTCCTCAAATTTGTCAGTGCCAATGCATTGAATCAGCTGGTTGACACCCCCACAAGAGGGGAAAATATCCTGGACCTGGTACTAACCAACACGAGTTGCCACTGTAGCACCCCTATGGTGTCATCTTCCTTAGTAGGATCTGACATTAAAGCGATCACTTTCAAATTCACCATCTCCCCTGACCCCCTCCCTTTTGTCAGAGTCAAACAAAAAATCTTTTCCAACGCTGACTACAGTCTCCTGAGAGCAGGTATAAGCAGCTTCACAGCCAGCATCCTTTCAGTTAGAATTAGCACTAATGCCCAAGCCTACACCAAAAACTATATGAGCACCTATATAGCTGTATGGACTCAGCAATACCTGACAAGACCAAATTATCTTCCTCAAGGAATAGTAAACCTGTCTGTTGGTCAGCAGCAGCAATAAACAAACTCTATAATAAAAATTGCTGTGCGGGACCAAGAAGGAGCAGATGCCAAGTTGAAGCAATCTCTCTATTGTCTGAATAAGCAAATAGGGCCACTGTTGAAATCCTCTAAGGCTAACTTCAAGTCCAAATTGGCCACATCCAGTAAGGACAATGACAAGGCCTTTTTCACATACTTACACAATCTCAAAGGTAATGCCCAAATCTGCTCTGAACTGGTGGTCAGGAACACCACATACACAAAAGCCATAGATGTAGCCAACCTGCTGGCAGACAGTTTCAGTGAAAACTTCACACTCTGTCTCCCCCATCAGTAAACCAGGACATCATCAGCACCTGCCCCTCTCCCCTCATCATCAGGAAGTGGGTCTTTAATGCCCTCTCAAAGGCAAAAAATACTGTCTCCATGGGACCTGACAACATCTCTGGCTATGTCCTATATGAACTCAGGCATGAGCTCTCAGCTCCATTAAGCACCCCATTCAACCAAAGCCTGAGCACTGGCTTCATCCCAGCCAGATGGAGGACAACCACTGTCACCCTCTCTACACAAAGGATGAGCGTCCTCTGACACAGGCAATTATAGGCCCATCAGCCTTACTAGCCTGATCTGCAAGGCCATGGAATGCATTATCATGGACCTTATAAACAAGGACATTGGCAACCTCCAAACACTAGACCCCACACAGTTTGGTTTTGCCAAAGGGAGATCATGCCTGTTAAACTTGGTTGACTTCTTTGAAACAGTCACCAAAGGCATGGATGAGGGCAAGACAGTGCATACCACCTAACTTGACCAAGCCCAAGCCTTCTACACTATTCCCCACTAGGTAATAATAGATAAACTCTCCCAGCTAGGCACCAGCCCATATGTTGCCAGATAGGTAGCTAACTGGCTCACTGATAAAACCCACTCAATAAAATAGGGGAAGCCACCTCTAGTAGTAGACCCATAACAAGCGGTGTACTCCAAGGATCGGTCTTGGGGCCTTTAATGTTTGAGATATATTTTTCTGAGGTGCAAGTCAAAACCAGTGGTTTATGACTGACCAGGTTTGCAGATGACTGCAAGCTGGGTGTGTCTTAAATTCCCCTAGTGATGTGAACATCCTCCAAGAGGGCCTTACCCAAACATACCTCTCAACCTGGAAACATCAAAAATCTGGACAAGGCCCATGAAAAATAGGTACAAATCTGTACGCTGTTTAACATAAAATTTGCATATATAATTATGTAATCCCACCCACTCCAATGGAATTATGGGATACCGACTTTTGCAAACTGAAGAGCAGACAACCTAAATATGACACCAGAGGCCCCCTGCAGCCATTCCAGTGTCCCATTACCTGGCTATTTCGCCCCATTTACCATAAACACCAATGTGTGCATACTGTTTTACTCCTGCAGTGATTTGGATTTTATTTTTACATAGCACAATGCACAAACACCAATACACATCTGTTAAAGCAATACTGTCTCACAATGAAAATAGAATTGGCATTAAAACTTCTCTGCCCTTGAAACTCTCATTCATTAAAATAACATTGAAACCTACACCACATCCAAAGATTATGGATCTGGCCAGTGGTGGATAAAGATTACCTTTAGGCTGTTTTCAAATTATTAGCCACTTGCACACAAAACAAGAAATATAAATGTGTTTTGATACATCTTACTGACTTTAGTAAATTATATTCCTTGTATATAATAGCACATTTTAAATGTGTTTGAACATTTTTTCAGTAGGCAATGAAACCTATGCATGAACCAATAATGACAAAATTGTCCAATTCAGAACATTTCCATCATAAAGGTCTACTCACACACGCACACACACACACACACACACACACACACACACACACACACACACACACACACACACACACACACTTACTTAACAAGTGTTTCACTGTATTTAAGAAAGTGCAGCAGTACCCAACTATACAATTAATGGAGACAATTCAGGTCAGGACATGTACTGGATTAATGAACAAAAACTGAATTATCACAATTAATACATTTAATGATACTGTGAATATGCTGACAACCTTAATACTAGTAAAGATACTATAATTATTGCTGCAGCCTCATTCCAAAAAGTGTCAAACTGTTCAGTATGCAACTTATTATGAGACCAACTCAGATTTAAGATACCAGTAATAACAGGTAATATCCGGCTGAGTATACTGTGCCCATCATATCACACAAAGAACTTCAATAATACAAAAAATAATCAAACGGAATCAGAGCAATTTAAGATTTCAAAATAAGGTAACTTCCAATTCCTACACATGGAGAGGACTAGGCAGTTTAACATGCGACAAATATGAGATGACTTCATACTTAAGGTTTCAAACTTGTATTTGCAACACAAATTACAGACCTATTTACTTTTTGTTGACTCAAGATTCTATTTATAATAATGAATGATTACATTATAGCACATTTTGATACGTGCAATAGAGCTCTATTTAAGTACAGAATCATTCATAAATGAAACAGTTTGCAGTATCCCTCATTTGTAATGACTTAAAGCCTTATAAAAGTTGTAATGCGTCTGTCATAGCAACTTAGTACCAGCTCTTCGGCAGAGACCAATACAAGAATGGCTGAAATAGTCAAAGCCTCAAATCTAGGCATCAGAAGATACTTTAAGCTCATCTTAGGCTCTCATCTGAAGACCAAAACACTCTGAAAGTTAAACAATTTTACTTTCCATGATGCTGATAAATTTAATACATAGGCATCGAAGTTCTACCCTTCCACTTTAAAAGGGAAAGTTGCCTTTCTATTCAAGAAAATTAACAATCTGACCTTGCACAGCCTACAACAACCTGCATTTCCTACAAAGGGCATTGACATTACTGCTCCCATTTGTACTTGCGTTTATTTATCACAGACCTGTTCTCGCTCATCGTCGGTTTGCCTGCCCTGATGTTTCTCGGCTGGTCTGCAGACTGCAGTTGTATTCTCTTCTCTCATTTCTCTGCCCCTGTTCTCACTTCTCGGTCGTCCTGTCCTGATGTTTCTCTGCTGCTTTCCTGGGTTCCTGGCGGCGGCTTGAAATAACTGTACGTAGCACAAAACAAAAGTTTCTGCCTGGCAGTGCCTGCACAGAAAACGTTTCTTACCGCGCCAGCTTGTAATTCAAATCCAGCCAGCCGGAAATGATGATGCGAGCTCCTTGAGCTCAATTCCGACTGGCTGGTAGCCTGACGGTGCTGACGTCATCGCACGTGATGACGCAAAGTTTTAAAAAGGTTTAAAAAGTTAAAATAAAACTGAAGGGGTGCCACTCGGGAATCGTGGCACCCCTTCATTTGGACCCCAAAACTCGGTAAAAACCGAGTAATTCGGAACGGTTGAGAGGTCTGCAAATGACTGGTGTCAGAAGCATGGCCTCAATCCGAATGCCAAGAAATGTATCTAATTTTCACATCAGTAACAATGTACTAAGCACTCAGTCAGTCATAAGGGACTTGGGCAACCAGGTTGATAGCAACCTGACTTTTGACCACAACATTGCCTCCATTGTACAGAAGGCGTTTTACGTGGTCCACCTCATAAGTAAGGGTATATCATCCAGGAACATGGAGGTCATAATATCCCTGTATTCCTCCCTTATCAGACTCATTATTGAGTTCAGTGCCCCCTTCGGCATGTACCTTGCAAAGCACATGCAGCAGCTGGTGAGACCACAGAGGTTCCTGACCAGTAAAAGCCAGGGTCTCAAACACCTATCTTATACAGATAGGCTAAAAGCCCTGTCTATCTACTCAGTCTCATACAGACTGCTCAGAAGTGGCCTGTGCCTGGCATACAAGGCCATCTCAGACCCAGCCTTGATGGAGTTGCTGCATATCTGTAAGTCAAACTCCACTAAGGTTATCCAGGCTAATAGCCTAGTTTCATCCTATGAAGCTATGAACCTATTTCTTCATGGCAGTGTTAGTGAAACATAGACTCTTTCATTGTAGAGCACATACTTCTCAACCTCTTAGACCACAAAATCTGAACAAAGCCTAAAATGATGGGGGGGCAAATAGGGACAGATTTTAAATATTGCTCTAACAAGCTTAGAATGTTGATAAAATAATAGGTTTTACATTAGCATGAATTTTCTGGAGGATGTGGAGTCTTAAACTCAAATGTTTGTCATTATTTCATGACTCCAATCCTTGGCTGTTTGCCAGAAAGGGACAGATATTAGGGGGGGGACACCGAAAATATGAGGCAGAAATCTGGACATTCTTTAGCATATTTCTTTACTTGAATGACCTATTTCCTGTAAAATGGACTTTGGCTGTCTTGATTTGGAAAACATCCTATACATTTTGGGCATAGGGGGACAGGCTAATTATTGTAATTTGCTATAAATTACCTTAACATGTACTCAACTAAGGATGACACCAGCTCATACAAACAGTTTCTATGAGCCTTATGGTTATCTAATTTCATAAGCCAAAGAATTACAAAAGTATACAAGAAAACTCTCATGCCATGCATTTACTGGTTACAGAACAGAAAGCAACCATGACTTCTAGATATACAAATCATACTAAGTAGTGGAAATATTATTATTTCCATTTTTTTGAACTGTTGATCTCAGTATAACAGCTGGACTTCATCATAGTTTTACAAGTCAGAGAGCATGCACCTATGCAAATGTATATGACAGACCACATTCATAGGTTCGTACTAGGCTAACTACCCTTGTGAGCCATTTTAAGCCTAGCCAATTATCCCTTGAGAGACTCAAACCCTGCACCTTGTGTTTATAAGGCAAACACCTGAACCATTAGACCACCCTCCCAACCCCAATATTGTTTGGTCTACAGTATACTAAATTATATTTGTACAGGTTTGTGAAGTCATCATTCAAAGATGCCATTTAATATTATTCTTTTAACAAGAAAAATACTGGAAAAACTGCAGTAACTGACATGCATTACTGCTGTTATAACATTGCATAAAATTCTGTGGTCACTTTTCACTTGGCCTAAGACTTAAGCTTTGTTTACCATGATATTGATTAATAGCTATGATGGAGAGAATTCCCTTAGCTATGAAGAATATCTTTGTGTCCACAGATATAACAAATATTCTTTCAATCAGGAACTGGATTATTAATTAGAAAGAAATATTGTTTTCTTAAAACTAGGAATGCAGATTTGTAGGGATCAATGCAGTTTGTTTCTTTGGGTCTATATCATGACATCGAATGATAACAAGAGTGAACGCTCTTATATCAAACCATAAAAGTTGAAAGCACTGAATGCTAAACACACGGAACAGCAATTTTTTTCCAAGGGAAAAAAATCGTTGGGCTGTTTTCGGGACTTTGCCATTTCCTTCACTGTGGTGCGATCTTGGATTTGCTATATTTAAGTAGGGGGTGTGGGGGAGAAAAAAATGCTATTCCATGTATTCGACATTCAGTGCTTTTGGTTTTTAGGGTTCGATAAAAGAGCATTTGCTCTTTTAATCCTTTGACGTCATGATATAGACCCTGTTTCTTTTAAGGTTTATAGATTTATAGGTTTAGAGATTAGTACTAGGCTAAATGCCCTGGTGGGCATTTTAAGCTTAGCCAGTACTAGGCTAACTGCCCTGGTGGGCATTTTAAGCTTAGCCAGTTACCCCAGTTACCCCATGTAAGAATCAAACACTGCACTTAGGGTTTCTAAGGTAAACACCTTAACCATTATGCCACAAATAGTCCACAGTAGGTGTTTCAGAGGTAAGACAGTATGCCGTTATCATCATGTGGTCACTTAGATAATATTTCATTTAATCGTTTGTCAGCTGACTAATGCATTCGATCATTGTGAATTATTGTCCTTCATTACATATGATACACTGGTGAAGGCAACATGTATAAGCATGGAGGTGGGAAGAAGGCAGATTATCTTAAAGAAGTCCAATACAGATATGGATAGAGCATGAATATGGATCCTCTACAGATTAAAGAAGCACTGTTCAGTAAAACATGCTTCAGCAAATTAGTTTCATCAGATTGCGTTTTGCCAAATAATTCCGTAGAAGGGGAAGTAGAATCACTCCTTCCGTATGAGTAGAGATCACCAGCACCATTTCAAATGACTATACCCTACCCTAATGTCAAACTTCCTGGCATTGGCTGTATTTCTGTGGGAGAACTCAGAGATTCATTAATTTGGAAAAATAGATTAGTGAATCATGTTTCACTGAATCACCCAGAGACCATGTTCATGCTGTGCGTGTATATTGCATGAAAACAGCACTTTTAACACAAGATAAAACTCAAGACATCCAATGTTACGAGCATTAACTATTTCACCATAACATCATTAGGATCCTTCGGGACCTAGACATTCTTACAAATGATGATATCGCTATGTGGCAATAAATATTTATTCTGACATACTAGGAGGAGCTAAGTGGTTGTCAACATTAAAAAAACACAGCAGCCAAATAACTAGAAAATTGACTAACATCTGTGACTGCTGGTCTAAACAGCATTTCTAGAAAAATGCAGGCAAAATGTTGTAGTATATTTTGGTAATAACCTTTAGAAAGATTTTATTTGTGTGTCACACTTTTTTATATCGTTTTAACCAATATATTGCATGGATATTCCAAAATATCCTAAATGATGCAGTATCATGGACATTCATTAGTTAAGTCACAGTGGCACATGCATTCACTGCAAAGGCACCACTGTAAAGGACTTGTATATGTTGTGCCCAGCTCAATGTAGCCTCTGGTTATTCCTGCTCCTGCAAGTGAGCTTTGCTGGGGATTATAAATGGTGAAGTTATTCACATAAATATTGTTGAGCTCCTTTCCTTGTTAAAGCTTTTTATCTAATTAAGACATTGGACTTTTTTGTTAAAGTATTAAAAACCTTATACATTTTTTTCATTAAAAACTTCTAGAGAATGCATCCAGGTGATGGTAATATGACAAAAGAATAATGGTCTTTATAAAACCAGTCATTGTTACAGTTTTATCTGGTCAATAAAGGGTAAGATGCATATTTGAGTTGTACAGTTACATGGCATGTTATAAAGTCTGGTGCAACTTCTACTAGCAAGAAAAACTCCACATTGCAAGTTGTTTATATTCTGGAACAAAGAACAAGAAACCAGTTAAACTCCAGCAGAAGAAAGTTATATGATCTGTAGGCTTTGCTTCAGTTTTATAATTGCAAAGACAGATGATTTTTGCATAACAGTGAAGCACTTGTAAACAGTACTAAGAACTGGAAAAACTCTGAAGGCTAATGATTAATGCAGAAGAGTATTTTCTTTTCTTTGTGATTGAATAGGCTATATTACCCCTGGATAAAAATGCAACACTAGAAGAAAAAGTTGCACTGCACTTAGAGGACATTCTAAAATATCAGAATTAAGCAGCATGAATTATCAACATTTTGTCTGAAATGAGACAAGAGCTTACACTGATGCTGGATCCAGTGTAAGCTATGCAACGCATACTTAAGTTTATTGTCATAATCATGCATTTATTTTTTTTTCATTTCTTAGCTAATGCCTTCATCTCTTTTAAACTCAGTCAGTAAAATGATAAGTGCTCCTATAGTTCTTTTTAGATATTGTTATGTGTTCTCCATTATACTTAGCTTAAGCTTCTAGACATAAAGCAAACATTTAATAGATAAATTATACATTGAATTGGCATATTGACCTTAGCTGACTCTTATTACAGCTCCAAAGGTTTAATAAGAGTTGATCAAAACTAAGATTATGTCAGTAGAGCCTCACAAAAGTGCTTTTGGGTCACCCCAAAAAGGCACAATTTGTCCAGTGAGCTTACCCAGTCAACAAACAGGTAAGATGAAAATAAAAACATTATAAGATAGTAAAGTGTTTGATGCTGCACACAATAGAAAGCATATGATAAGTTTTTTATTTATTTATTTAGTTAGTTATTAATTTATTTATTAATTGAAGTTTATTAAATTGGGTAGAGGACTAATCCTCAAGAACTAATTTTAGTCACAGCCCAGAAGTTACAAAGAATGAGTAGAACTTAAATACAAAAATGTGAGGGAAAAACAGATACAAATTTACTTAGTACATAGTTCAAGTATCCTAGTAGAAAAAGTATAATGATTTTAATATAAGCCAATTTTATACAAAGAATATAAGTTTTGCACAAATGCTTTGCTACATGAATTCACTCAAATTATCTATTGTATGATCCCAGTTATTCTCATTAGGGGTAATATAAAATTATTGAACATGGGGTGGGTAAGGCCAATCTATAATGAAATGGGACAGGTTATTTTAAGCAGAAAAAGGGAAACTGGCTAGGCTTAAATTGTCCCGCAAGAGCATCTATCCTAGTAATTACCTAGGAACATATCAACCTAAGGGGTCTATATTAAATTCTCAAAAGCTGACAATGTCGAATCTGACATTGTCGACACGAGAATAGCAAAACTGCAGAACATCAAACAAGTAAACGGAAATCTCCGTAAGGGGAGATTTCTGTTTACTTCAATGTAGTGCGGTCTCGGAGTTGGTATATTTAAGTAGTGGGGGGTGTGGGGGTGCAGGATATTGTTTTTATTTTTTTTCTGAACATTCGATGTTTTAACAGTTTGATCACTAAAGGTCGACCTTTAGTGATTTGAACTGTTAAATATTCGATGTTCTAATATAGACTCAACCTAAGTGAGAGAGGAAGAGAAGAAGTATTAACCCTTACATTTTCTGCTGGCTATTCACTTGGCTTACAGACTGATCTCATGTAGTTTGAGTAGGAGGTATCTCTTCTAGCCATCGCAACATTACTAGTGACATCGAATAGATTTTGGAGTAGGGTTCATTACTGTTTAGCATGTACTTCTTAGTGGTAAAATTGGACATCCTGCTTTCTTGCTAATTCCTGTCAGTCCATGTTCATGTCAGATTGTGTATGTTCAGCATCAATCTGGAACCCTAAACCAAACTCCCGTGCCCGACATTCAACTTTAAATCAGTCATAAAACTCTAAATCTGCTGTAAGTTAAACCAGACTAATTTCAACACCAAACAAAACCTAACTAAACGATAAACCTAATACAAAGCTGCATAATGCTCACTATAACTGCACATTCTTTTTAGTCCAGCCTTCTATCCCCTCTAAATCTTGGTAAGCCCTCTCCTCTTTTCAGCATATTCTGCATCAGTTTATTTTTTCAATCTGTAACACCTTCAGAACTGTGTAAGGTACTACCTTGATTGTGATAGGATGCCTCTCTCTATCCTTCAAGGGAGAGCTGACCTCTGTTCAGTGAGGTTAATCCCTCAGGCACCTGATGAGAATGCTTGGGAAAGAAAGAGCTAAGTAAGACTTAAAACCAGTGCTACAGAACATCATTCTAGGAACACTCAGTAAATGTTTGCCAGTATAGTTTGGTTTGTTAACACCAAGAAATGAATGGTGCTGTGTGGAGTGCAGGAAAACATTTGCAGAGTTTTTATTTATGTAATATTTGTTGACCAGGAAAGTCCAACTAGGATAGAGACTATTTTCAGCTCAGAAGCCTGGGGAAAAAACAGTCCATATGCATGTATTTGGAATGTCAAGGAAACCGACATGAACACAGGGAGGACAAACTGACTCCACTGAAAAGGCACCCCAGCCAAGAATCGAACCACAGAACCTCTTGTTGTGAGGTGACAACATTAACCACTGCACCACTGCACTGCCTGAGTTGCTTGTTTTTGGATGCAACCATGAAACATAAATATATTGGGTGCAAGTGTGAAAGCTATTGAAACTGCTTTTCAGTAATGCACCTCACTGCCTTAAATTTATACTTTGCAAAACTTTCATGTAGCTCCTAAACGTATTGTGACTATTTTATATAGTAAGAAGTATACAAATAGTTTTTTCCTGTCTTTCCTAATATTGATAGGATACTGAATGACCACAGTTTTAATCTGTTAGTATTCCCTCTGGATTTTTGTTAAATTGGACAACCTACCGCTTTTCTGTATTAAATGAAAGCTAAACAAACATTATAGCGACTGCTTTAGAAAGAAAGAAAGAAATTCATTCAGGTGATTATAGGTGTGGAAAGACCAAAAAGATTAGACAGAGACCGTGCTCCAAGAGACATGAGTCAGGAATGATGTACACAGGTAATCACTTCTGGAAATACCTGTGTGACTGCAAACTCACCTTGCTAAACACTACTCCATGTTAATGAGTTCAGAATATTCTTCAGATGATTTATGATGTCTTAGATACCGACACTCAGTATACTGTGGATCATCACTTGCACATTCCACCCACATGACATGAGATACAACTCATTCTCAGCACAGAAGATATGCTGAAGCGGGTACCACTATTTTAAAGATGATGGTTAGTAGAATGCCTGTACCACAGGTATGATAATTGCTAGCTCTTTCTTACTTCCTTGTATTTTTGCATTTTACTTAATTATTAAGCTAACCAGATAATATATTAAGCTAGTCATCACAAAGGCATTTATGGCAATCTTGTCTTTTTGCCTATTCTAGTCATATTAACCAAAGTATCCTAACTGTGTGCTGTATGACTTAATGTTCTCAGACTGCAGTTTATGTTAACTATACTGTTCAGAAACCAATCAATCTATACATTGATTATTCTTTTCAAACTTAAACAGCCAAGTTTCTTTAATATGTTTCCTTTCTTTCATATCTCTGCAATGTTTCATTCACACTACAGTATAAAGAGTATTAATCAATTTTACTTCATCCTGCTTTTGAAATCACTAATATTTGGGCAAGCCTGCCAGTCACTGGTAGCCTACAAACCACATCTCAGGAATAAACCTAGGATTATTGCCTCTGTTTTTGCTCCTGATGAGAGAAGGAGTTTGGAGACTTTGACTCTGGACTGTCTCTGATGTGCCATTGGGTGATGAGAGAAGGAGTTTGGAGACTTTGATTCTGGACTGTCTCTGATGTGCCATTGGGTATGGGACTTTTCCACCTGATCTGGTTTTGGGCTATTGAGCAGTACAACTCTCTTGCACTGAACTGTTGTATGTGCTGCCTAGAGCATCTGTCAGGAAAAAGCTGCAAGACGTCTATATATTTACCGAAAACGTGGGACATGACTGAAGATCACTAAATAGCCTGACACCTGCTTGTTAAGAACTAGTCTGGGATTAGTGCTAGTGTTTTGCTTCTGTTGAAAAGAAGCAAAGGTACCCTGATTCATAGCCTGAATAGCTGTGGTGCAACCAGTACTAATAGCAAGGTAACAGCAAATAGATGGCTCACCACTATTTATTATTCTAACATAATCAGAGACTAACTTAATGATTTGTTGCAGAAATTAGTTCACTGCCTCCATCTGGTGGCAGCAGAAGGTTTCCAGGCAAGTTGTGGGCCTTACTTGCTACTGAGGCTAAACTGATGTGCCTTACTATTGGCTGGTGTGCTCTACTGAGCTTCTTGTTGTTCATTTTCTGTGTAATACGTAAGGTGATTTAGAATGATGATGCCATCACATAGCGATATTGCACATTGTACTGTACAGATACAGGTATTTAGAGACTTAACTTTCTCTACATAGCCCTACTTCCCCAGTTCCAGTTGTACTTTAAATAGTCAGTAGTTTTGCAAAGTGGCTTTCATTTGCTGCAGGTGTTGAATTGTTCTTTGTGTGTAGTCTTCAGATGGATTATTTTAGATAGGCTTGTGGCTAAGTGGCACATTGCTCTCCATATGTAGATTTAGTTTGCTTGTTTTAGACAGATAGCATCTCCAGTCAATCAAATCCAAACCTCATAAGCAAAACTCCCCCATCAGTCTGCATTAGTAAGCACCTATCACCATGGATATGTACTTTCTAACTGTATCTGTAGCGAGGATGGTTGAAATGGGCATCCTGAAACAATGTAGCAATTGTCACATATCTACTGGCAACCACCTTCTCCTTAAACCAGTGGACACAGTGAGGTGTAGCTATAAAATGTTATTGCAGGTAAAGCTCTCACATGACGCTGCAACAAATAAGCAGGTTATCAGTAGCATGCAATACCACAGTAAGAATAGCACTCCTATCACAGACGAAACACATATAGCTGCATATACCAAGGGTCTTAAAAGTAACCTACCTAAATCACAAAGGCCTCCTAAAAGTAATCAAAGAAGCAAGTAGCTTGAACAACCTCACAAACAGGCTGCACCCACAATGAACATATATCTAACAGTTATACGGTCTCAGTTTAAAAGCCCATAAGGCAGATGCAATCCAAATATCCTAGTCGTATGTGACTCTACTGTGACACACATTGATGCACCAATCACCAGACTGTGCAGGGACGTGGGTCAAGTTCTGTTGCCTATCAGGTGCCAGGATTCACCATATGATGCAAGCTCCCTCACACCACAAGCACATATATGACACAGTCATAGTACAATTGGGTGTATATGACTTGAGATACATCTACCTGTGCTACAAGAGACATGATGGTACTCTTGGAATATGTGCCTAAGCCTGAGCAACATTTTACCATCACCAAGAATAATGTCACAATATGAACAAAATATATTTTTTAACACTTTGCTTAGCTTCTCTTGTCATTCTAAGGGGTGCAACATATAAATAAATAAATACACATATATATATATATATATATATATATATATATATATATATATATATATATATATATATATATATATATATATCTATATACACACACACACACACACACACACACACACACACACACACACTCTGGAAGGGATGGTATACAGCCCTAGCTGCTTTGCAAAGGATGGCATGTTCACCTTCCCCAAAGATATCTGCATATTGGCTAAGCCCTTAGTGCCTTTTTTAGGTAATATAATTCTTCTAAAGCTTCAGACATAACAAAACAGAATCTGGATAACATTAATGTATTGCTGCTTAATGCTAGGAGCCTTAAAAAAATCTCCATTCTCTACAAGCACACCTTATCCTGTAAAACATTGTTATATGCATCACCACAGAGATCTGGTTCAAGACCAATGAAAGCACACCCTCACTGCAGGATTTCAATGTTTATCATACTTTTAGGCTCAGCACATTAGACAAAGGCAATACAGGTGATGGCGTTTCCACATTCTTAAAAAAAACATTCACCTGCATACTCTTTAGAAAAGGTAATGACTTGGAACTCATACACAGCCAACTTATTAACAAAATCCTTTCTCATATCAGAGCTAACTATAGGACCCCCCCCCCCACCATGTCCCACTCAGTCCATATCCAATATCTTTGGAGTCCCTATGTATTAAGCCAAACACCATTCAACTACCTCTCCATAAACTGGGAGACTAATACATCCTCAAACATGTATGCCCAGAAATTTTGGGACATCATCAATAAAACCTCTCTGGATCTGTTAGTCTACACAACAAAAAATGGAGATAAAATCCTGGATTTAGTCCCTACTAATATGGGCTGCTTCACTTTCCACCAATTGAAACTTTCTCCCTGAACAAATCAGATCACGCATAAGTCATTGTCATCATGAGGGTGAAACCTGAAGCAACTTCCAATACCTCAGTACCCAACCAATTGCTCATGACTCATGGCATATGTAGGCATGCAGTAAATATTGTACCAACTATTCACCTCATGCCTCACTTTGTCTTATACTGGAGTTGTAATACCAGTCATTTAATAAAACTCTCCTTAGGTGAAATCAGAAAGAGCTAGAAGGCCTGCCATTTGATAAAGTTGCATGTAGATGATGCTGAAATAAGCCTATGTGGGTTTTTTTAATTAAAAAGAGACTGAAACTAGATAAAACAGAAACAACTGACCCTCAATACATGGAGATTACAGAGGCAAATACAATAAGCTCAAGGATAGCAATTTTGCTCCTTAGAGCAGTAAGAATTTATATTAATATATACTATTTCCCGGACTGCAGTATTTTGAAATACTCTCCCTACTATGAGGCACAGAGAACTGGGCGTAAATAATAAAAGCTCTCTTTTAAAGTATATCAATGAGTTCTGAGTTTTATGCAGGCTGTAGGATCACTGAGGTGGGCCATCTTTTCAGCTGTGCTACATGGTAATGAGGCATTCTAGTGGACAAGCCTATGAAAATGAACCATTTGCTCCCCCAGGAATGTCTACCATAAGAGATTTTGCAGACAAATTCTGAATTTCTTGACTGTGTAAATTAGCATAGCCTGCCATATTAGTCAACAATGCTTAAAAGATGCATTCCCCCATTATAGTCAATGGGGGAAATTGCATAAAAGGCAAAAATCAGTTAATTGTGTATAGAAAGGTACTAATGGGTGTGTGTTGTGAGGAAGTGTGCACTTGAGCATGTGTGTGTGTGTGTGTGTGTGTGTGTGTGTGTGTGTGTGTGTGTGTGTGTGTGTGTGTGTGTGTGTGTGTTTAAATGTGTGTGTCTGTGTATGGCTAAGTGGGTGAGTTTGTCCGTAAGTGCAATTGTGAGAAGGGTGAGTGTGTGATCTGCAGTGAGTGTCTATGTACGAGTGGGTCTGCCTGTGTGTGCATGTGTATGTGTGTGTGTGTGTGTGTGTGTGTGTGTGTGTGTGTGTGTGTGTGTGTGTGTGTGTGTGTGTGTGTGGTCTTGTGTGTGGGGAATGTGGCTACCATAAGTCTAAATTCCTGTCATAGAATTCTGTGCTGGCTTACTTCCCTAAGATAATATTCAAGTAGGACCAGAATCATCCTCCAAGTGGAGGTCAAACTGTATTGGCATTTTGATATGTGCAATTTGAGGGAGAATCATAATCTTGATAGCAGTAACCATTTGAAATGTCACGACCCACTAGAGTGAGTCCCAGAACGTGAAGACCGAATGGTCAAAACATCAGACTTGTAAAGTCTGAGATGTCATTTCACAGAATACTCCCTTTTCTCTGAGGATTGGTGATCTTGGAGTTGGTATATATAAGTTTGGGGGAGTGGGTCTTGGCCTCCACATCAGTGGGGGTTTAGGGCAGTTTACCCCTCCCACAAATAGAAATTTAAGGAGAAGATTGATTTTTTGCTAAATATTATATCTAGCACTATCAGAAAAGTCTTATCTATGTCTTTAGCCATTAAAATATAATTGTAAGTGTATAGCTGAAACATGACCTCATCTCTAGTTCTTCGCTTCTGTTGTAATATCTCATAAATTTACAAAACCATTCATTATGAATAGAAATAATTCTGGCAATAAAGGGGATTTCTGCCTTGCCCCTCTGGAGATTTTCCTAGCTATCCATTAATTTATTAAAACATCACAGATGGGTTTATCATATATCATCTTAGTTTACTGAATGAACACATCCCCAAAATCTCTTTTCCACAAATTCAAACAAATGTCTCAATTTACTATATCAAAAGCATTTTAGTATCAAATAAAACTATTGCACTGTAATGATGCCCTACTTGATGATTTTCAAGAAAACTAGGCAAATTTCACCAATTATCAGTACTCTGTCTTTCCTTAATAAACCCATCTTGCTCTGGACTTAAACTCTTGGGTAAGACCCCATCCAATCCTTTTGCCAAAATGTTTATGTCCAGATTGGTTATAGATTCATAGGAGATTACTAGGCTAACAGTTCAAGAGTCCTTACAACTCTAGCTAGTTTTGCCCAGATTTTACGCAAGTCAGTAAGCGTGGTTTTGACAATTTCTACAGAGTGCCTCTGTTCATAAGGGACATGGGTACCACCCCAGGAGTGATTTTGCTTAATTGTGCTTGAAGATGGTCAGGGAAGAGCTTTACTTCACATGAATAAGAAGCCTGTTCCAGAGAAGGGGTAATCTCTGGGACACATATCTGTCTCTCCAATATAATCTATTCATGTCTAAGCACAGTTTTATCTCTTTGGAGCAGGTAACCCTTTTGCATTTAGTTTTGTGAATATGCAACATTTCCATGAGGGCTGGGTCAGAGACTGCCTTGTATATCAGGCACAGCTCACCCCCCAGTAATTGCTAGGATACTGAATACAGTTATAGGGTTTTTAATCAGTCCGCATATGACATGTTGTTTATCCCCTATATTTTTTTGGTGAGAAATCCCTGAGGACACTCCAACTGTTGCAGGCAGCTGGTGAGGTACATGCATTGTACTTGATTATTGGTCTGTTGAGGGCCAAGTACAGTGGTGCTATGACATCCTTATATCTGGATGCCATTCCCTTACTTATAAGGTGAGACACAGATAAAGATTTCCTCACCACAATGGAGACATGGTGGCTAATGTTCAGATCACTATCTGTATGAGTACCCAGACCTCTCACCACTAGATCCACTCTTAGGGGGTTGCTATCAATGCTGTAATATGCAGGGGTATATTTGATTTCCAAAATGGTATTATTATGCCCTTGTTTGCATTTAGTTTGAAGCCATGGCTTTAACAACAATCATTAGTCTGCATCAAACCTTTCTGTAGGATATCAACATCTTTTGGAGAGTCACTGATTGCCCCCCAACTTGCAGTTATCAGCAAACTTGGTCAGCCAAAGACCATCTAAATTTGCTTTTATATCTGAGAAGTATACCTCAAACAATGGTGACTGGCCTTTTGCTGGATATGAATTCCCCCACTCTAACAACGTGTCCTATCTGGGAGCCATTTGGCTCTCCATCTGGTGATATAGAGGTTTTTGACCAATTTTGTGAGTTTATCTATAATAACTGAGTGGGTTTTGTGTTAAATGTCTTGGCCAGGTCAAGGTAGGTGGTATGCCCTGTCTTACCCTCATCCATGGCAGCCTTGATGACCTTCTGAAAGAAGACCACCAGAATGAGCAGGCAGGATCTACCCCTGACAAAGCTGAACTGGGATGGGGCTTGTGTCTGGAGATTTCCTATGTCATTGTTAATGATTATCCTTTCCACAACCTTGCATACGAGGCTAGACAGACTTATAGGTAAGTAGTTTCCTGGGTCAGTTGATTGATGCCCCCCCCCCCATTGTGTAGAGGGATGACTGCTGCTGTCCTTCACTCTACTGGGACAAAGCCTGTCTGGAGACTGTGGTGAACTAGATATCCAAGTGGGTCTGCTAGGTCATGTTTCAAGCTATTTAATATGCACCCTGAGATTCTGTTCAGGCCTGTTTTTCTAGCTTTAGTGAGTGCAGTGACATCTTGTTCTTTTATGATGACAGGCAACAGAATGCTGGGGGTATTTCATGGGTTGTGACTGGAGGTGATGAGGGGGTGTAATGTGAGCTGAACTGATTGACTGGCAGGTTTGCTATTCTTTTTGGCAGAGTATAGGTAGTGCCATCTAAAGACAACTCAGAGCATTATATAGCCTTTTCCTTAAGACTTCAGACATAACTAAAAAGTGCTTTGTGGTTATCCTTTGCTTGGGAGGTTATTTTAGTCTCGTACTTAGATTTTGAAGATTTGACTAGTTCCCTGATTTGCCTATTGAGACTAATGAGGAATTTTTTTCTCTGTTGTACATCCTCCCACTTGCTTCTAGACAGGAATTTCTTCCTTCTGTTGTATAGTCTATTTATGCCAGGGGTCCACCAGGGTGACTTGTTTCTTCTGGCTTAGACCTGGGCTTAGGTCGGTCAGGTACTGCCATTTCTATACAGTTGTTTAATTGGTTGTACAGGGCATTTGTGTATACTTCTGCATAGGCCTCCATGTGTTGGGGGTTAAGGGGAGCTTTAAAATTACCTATTCTATCACTTAATAGAAGGTAACTTGCCTTGGAAAACTTTTGGGTTTTAGGGTTTAATGGGGGTTCTACCATTACAATTTATATCAGAGGAGACTGATTTGTGATCTGTTCTTACCAATAAGGACATTATGTTGGGGTGAGGGGGCAATGTTCCCCCATGTTTGTGAATACTATGTCAAGCATATTTGAACCCCTAGTGTGAGTGCAGACTAGTTGTTCCAGAGCATTTGCATTGACAAAAATTCCAGGAATCACTGAGCCTGCATGTTAGTGGTTGTGTATGATTCCCGGTTTATGGAGGAACAGTTTGCCCAGTGTGTGTTGCATGAAAGGTAAGTAATTTCTAGTAACTTCAGGTATGCAGAGTGATTTTCATGGTTCATGGTTGGGAACCAGTAGCTAACGATGATATGATGTGGGATTTTGCATATGGTCAATTGGACATGGAGTAGGTAAAGAAAGTCATCCTACTTGACAAATCTAGTGGTGTGATTGTTTTTTTATGTAAATAGAAACACTCCCTCCTTTTATGTTTTCCTTTTCAAAAGTAGTCTGAATGTGCAATAGGCATTGTAGCTTTGCACTCCTGGGGTGCTTCCTGCAGCCTTGAACCACAGCTCTGTAACTGCAGAGAAGTCAACATTCTACAGGGTGATGTTAGCTTCCAAGGAGTGCATGTTCTTGTTAATACTTCTAGCACTGAGCAGCAGTATCTTCAGTTTGGCATTAGAATAATTTGTTACATTGGTAAGTTTTTTGATTTGGCACTCCCAAAAAGGGACTATGGGGTTGGCTAGTGCCTTGGCCAGTATTTGAAAGCCTAGCTGTGACAGATGCAGACCATCTCTGGCAAAGAAGTGTGGTCTGTCGATCATGTTGTCTCAGGTTGACAAATACTGGATCCCCTTGGAATGACAACAGTAGCTTAGCCAATTATTGAAGTCAATCATTTTTGTTTGTATTGTGGCATCATTCCTGGTGAGGGTAGAATGCTGCTCAATGTGAAGCTCATACCAGCCTGTGGCATGTATTCAGAGAAGTCCATCGTGTCACTCTTCATACAGTCCAGGGAAGTACATCTCAGATTATTCACACCCACATCGACTATGACTGAGTCTTACTGGTACTTGAGGTTGAGTGACTTGAATCAGTGCCTCTGTGATCTGGTGAATCCTGGCCTCTGTCATAGAACTGACTACAACCCTCTGCTTATGCAACCTGGTGAGGGGGATGTCCTTGTCTTTTATGACCAGGATGTTTGAATGTGTCATGTTTCACCTTAGGGACTTGCTTGTGGAGACACTGTGATGTGTGTTTTTGTGTGTAGTGGTTGGTGGTGACTTAGTTTTGTTTGCATGTGGTTTCTGAGGGCAGTGTATGGGAGGGCTCTGAGGTTTTGGTAAGTTACTTGTGAGTGCCTCTGCATATGTGGGTTTATGTGTCAAGACCTTATTCAGTGAAGGAAATGATATGCATGCTCTTGCATTTGATTTGTCAGTATGTGAGAGTCATGTCCCAATTTTCATAGTGTAACTACACCTCTCACATACAGTGTTTCTTTGTTGCAGGATTAAGTGGTTGTCAGTATATATGAGTCAATTGCTACATTGCCTCAGGATGCTCATGTCCACCAGGCTGGACACAGAGATAGCAAGAAAGTGCATATCCATGTTTTTTGTTTTTTACTGTGGATTTAACCAGGGGGAAGAATGGAGAGATTCAACTGTTCTGGGATGATAGCACATGGATAAAGAATGGGTTCTGTAGTCAGTGTGAACTGCAGCTATCCAACAAGGGTTTGCTGTTCTATGAGCAACTCAGATACTCTTACAGCAGGAAGGGGACTGGGGAAGGTTTCAGAGATAGTTATTCTAAGGGAAATTTTAATTTAGTAGCATTTGAGTCTACACAAGGCAAAGCTGTGCTGATATAGAATCAGAAAGGCAAGTTTTACAACAGCAAGGCCTACAGGCCAATTAGGAAAACATACAATAAACTTTCAGTCACAGCTAACTCAGGTTTGTTACAGCATACTTCTGCCACAAGAGTGCAATCAGAAAACCCTCTAAATGTTAACAAATGCTGGTCTTAGACCTCATGTCCACGGAAACCCAACAATCTAGATACTACTGTCCTGTAAAATTAGCAGACACATTGTAATTAAGTACTACAGCAGCAGTGGAAACAGCTGAGCTTGGAAACTCTACTAAAGTGCAAGAAATAATCATCAGAAGTATAAATTATACTTATTTTCATTGTTTTAGTAGTGGATAGCTTTAGATGCAGCAGATTCTCTGCAACTCTCAGGAAAAGTAGCCAAACTATGCACTTAGGAATTGGGCATAAACCCCTGCAAACACTGGGCTTATATAGAATCAGAAAAACAAGTTTTACAACATCAAGGCCTACAGACCAATCAGGAAAACACTCAATAAGCATTCAGCCAGCAGCCACCAACTCATACAGGCTTGCTACAGCATACGTCTGCCACAAGAGTGCAGTCAGAAAACCCTCTTAAAGTAAACACGCTGGCTTTCCAGCTCAAGTGCAAGGAAATTACACAATCTAGATACTACTTTCCTGTAAAACTAGCAGACCCAGTGTAATTAAGTACTATTACAGCAGCAGAAACAGTTCAGCTTTGAAACTCTAAAGTGTGAGATATATAACAAGTAATACAGGATTCTTAAGAAATACAGTAAAAATAATTGGCAAAAGTGCAAAATGATACTTATTTTCATACTTTCAGCAGTGGATAGCTTTAGATGCCGCAGGTTCTCTGTAACTCTCAGGTGAAGTAGCCAAACCAAGAGCAGCTCTGAGGAAGTGAGCAGAAACCCACGTAAACACTGGGCTTATATAGAATCAGAAAAACAAGTTTTATGACAGGAAGGTCTACAGACAAACCGGGAAACCACTCAGTAAGCTTTCAGCCACAGCCACTAACTCAGATTTGCTACAGCACACTTGTGCCACAAGGGTGCAGTCAGAAAGCCCTCTTAATGCAAAAATGCTGGCTTTAGAACTCAAGTGCAGAGAAACCACACAATCTAGATACTATGGTCCTGTAAAACTAGTTGACACAATGTAATTAAGTACTACAGCACCAGTGGAAAAAGTTCAACTTTGAAACTACTAAAGTGCAAGAAATATAACAATTAATACATGATTCATATGAAATATAGTAAGAAATATAACAATAATACATGATTCATATGAAATATAGCAAGAAATATAACAATAATACATGATTCATATGAAATATAGTAAGAAATATAACAATAATACATGATTCTTATGAAATATAGTAAGAAATATAACAATAATACATGATTCTTATGAAATATAGTAAGAAATATAACAATAATACATGATTCTTATGAAATATAGTAAGAAATATAACAATAATACATGATTCATATGAAATATAGTAAGAAATATAACAATAATACATGATTCTTATGAAATATAGTAAGACATATAACAATAATACATGATTCATATGAAATATAGTAAGAAATATAACAATAATACATGATTCATATGAAATATAGTAACAATAATCAGCAGAAGTGCAAATGATACGTATTTTTGTTCTTTTATTAGCAGATGGCTTTGTCTGCAGCAGATTCTCTGTAACTTTCAGATGAAGTAGCCAAACCAAGAGCAGCTCTGACAAATTGTTTGCCAAGCCTGTTTTATCTCCCTTTCCTTTCTAAAGTAGAATACGTCTAATGTTTCTTGCCACGTAGGATCATTTTTGTCTTCCAGATTTAATCACAATACTCTGATATTTGGAACATATTTTTCCCATTTATACAATTCAAGGGAAAATCCATCCAGAGCTAGTGCTTTCCTCTCATTATTGTCCATACAGCTATCTGGCTCTACTTTAATGGAGCATTTAACTTCAGTGGTCCTCTTTGCCTACTGACTTTTTATAAAACAGACAATGAAACCATCCTTTTATACATACTCCCTCATGTTTCTGATATAATTCCATACAATGCATTCTAAATATCTCTAATATTTGATTGGGTGACACTGATACTTGGCCATATTTATCCTCTGTGCTGTTCGCTACTTGCTCTTTATGTTTTTTCTTTATATGTCTATGTTATATGCTTTGCATCCCCCCTTTTACAAATATCAAAAATAATTTCTGCTTAAACAGTCTGCTTCTGCATGTGATATTGTGAACTGCTCCAGCTCCCGCTTTATGATATACAATTCCTTAATCACAGGGAGCACATTATTGATCTTTGTTGATAATGGAGCCAGGTTCCTATCAAAGTCGAACTTTTACAAGTTTGAACCTCATATGGTCAAGACCATAGGTTTGAATTTGTAAAAGTTCAAGCATTTTAATGGAAATCTCTATAAGTGGAGGTTTCCATTTTGTTCAATGGGGTGTGTTGTCGGAGTTGGTATATTTAAGTAGCGGAGGGTATTGGGGGTGCAGGGAGGCTTGCCTCCCTGCTTAAAACAGTTTATTTTGTTTTCCGTTGTTTTTTTTGTTTTTTTTATCCATAGTCGAAGTTTTGTAACTTCAAACATAATGCTTCGAACATTACGTGTTCGAACTTATAGGTTCATAGGTTCATAGGTTCATACTAGGCTATCTGCCCGAGGGCATTTACAAGCCTAGCCCATAGTTTTGTGGCTTACGCCACCCCTTTAGTATGGGGAACTATACCCATTATTTTGCTGTGCCTCTGTTGAGCAGTGACACTGAGGTAATCCCTGGGGTATATCTGCGATCTCCCATCCATTGGTCAAGATTTCTCTTGAACAAGGCCAGCGAGGTGCTCTGCCTCACATATACCGGGATTTTATTCCACAGCATAGGGAGTCTTTGGGTGATGAATCTATCCCTCCAGCACGTCCTATTAATAGCCGTGTCGAGGTTTAAGTCTCCCGCCCTTGTGGCTCTGACGGATCTAGATTTTTGAGGTGAAGCATATTCATCAAATCTGGGTTTGACATGGCCTTGTATGTTAGGCAAAGGTCACCTCTGAGCAAGCAAGCGACTGAATAGAGCTGGAGTTCTTTCAGTCGGGCAGCATAGGACAGATGTTTGAGACCCTTTATCCTTTTGGTGAGGAACTTTGTGGCCTCTCCAGCTGCTGCAAGTGTCGGGTCAGATACATTCGAATGGGGCATTGTACTCAATCATTGGTCTGATGAGTGATGAGTATAGGAGACTATGACCTCCCTTGATCTAGATGAGAATCCCTTCATGATAAGGTGGGCAATGTAGAAGGTCTTCCTAACTACTTTAGCTACATGGGTGTCGAATGACAGACTACTATCAACCTGGGTCCCCAGGTCCCTGATAACTTCTTCTGTACTCAGTGGATTGCCACCTATTTGGTAGCTAGGGGTAACCTTGTTTTTCCCGAAGGGTATGACTATGCATTTTTGGCATTTAACTTTAGGCCATGGCTCTGGCACCAGTTATCCGTTTCTGTGAGACCCTTCTGAAGGATATCTGTGTCAGATGTGTTTTCTACTATGGCAGTTTGCAGTCATCTGCAAACTTTGTCAGCCATAACCCTCCTGTGTTTGCTTGTACTGAAAAGTAGATGCCAAACAAGAGTGGGCCCAGGACTGAGCCCTGTGGTACACCACTTGTGACAGGCTTTGAGTCTGACATGGCGCCAGCAACTCTGACCCTGTGGGTTCTGTCACTCAGCCAGTTTGCAACCCATCTTGTGATGTATGGGTTAACATTTAAGCTGATGAGTTTTTCAATGATACCCGAGTGGGGTATTGTATCAAAGGCCTTCGCCAGATCGAGGTAGGCTGTATGGACTGCCTTTCCCTCATCAATGGCTTTGGTGACTGTTTTGGAAAAGTCAACCAAGTTTAGAAGGCATGATCTGCCTTTGACAAAGCCAAACTGGGATGGATCCAAAGTCTGCAAATTCCCTATGTCTTTATTTATGAGGTCCATTATGATCCTCTCCATGGCTTTGCAGATAAGGCTTGTCAAGCTAATGGGCCGGTAATTTCCAGGGTCGGTGGAGGCACCGCCTTTGTGAAGTGGGACCACAGTTGCAGTGCGCCACTCCCTGGGTACGTATCCAGAGGTAAGACTATGATTAAACAGCTGTCCTAGCTGTGGGTTTAATTCCTCGAGACTATGTGATATAGACCCATGGAGCCTATAGCTCATTTACCCTATTTTCCCTCTTCAGCCCTATATATTTGCCTGTGTTCATGTGCTCTTACCGACCATCTGACACCATTAGGTGAGGCCTCAAAGCTGCTTTTACACCCTCCTACCATATGAGATGCAGAGCATCCATCTCAAGAGTGTTATGGAATACCACCATGCATATTTCACCTACTGTTTTCTTGTCCTCCATTTAGACCAAGTCCATCTCCATGTACATAATCTTTCTTACTTTGGTTGTAAAACTATTGTCAAAACTTCAGGAGCATGGTCTGAAATTTATCAGTCTAATATTCTAATCTGCCTCACTTGTGCCTGATCTACTCTGCCTATGAGAAAATAATCCAGCCTATTTCCCCTGAACTCCTTCCAGCACAAATAAGGTGGGCACTTTCTTTTTACATTGTGTATATCTATTAAATCCTATTCTTTCATTTTTCTCTTCAATCTCTCCTTGGTCCTCACATAATATTCTTTTTCCCCAAATAATCTGTCAATTTCTGTATTCAACATAATACAGTAGCATACTCACATCATCTATAAATCCCCCTCATCAATGACCTCTTTCCTGTTTTTAAAAAATTCCTCACAAATATGGGATCATCAGTATAAGGTGTGTGTGTGTGTATATATATATATATATATATATATGTATATGTGTGTGTGTGTGTATATATATATATATATATATATATATATATATATATATATATATATATATAGTCTATCAGTATTTTACTACTTTGCATCATATCCTTCCATATAATCCATCACACTATCAAATTTATTTCACAAGATTTCCTCTTAACTTTCAGGTTCTGATGAAACAGAATTGCTATTCCTCTCTTTCCTTTCCTACTTTGTGATCTTTTGCTAAGTCTGGGTATTCCTGCTGCTATAACCTATGCATTTATCTAATCTTTCGTTTCTTGTAAAAGGGCCACTTGAACATTTAAATATTTTAATTTTTAAATTTCTTAAAAAAATCTGTTAAGTTTAATGAGGTGTGTGCTGTATTCCTACATTCCAGGAGATAAAATTAATGTGTGCAGCCTTACTATAACTTCAGTTACCTTTACATTTGTTAACTGACACACACATCTTGGTCCCCAAAAACTGAATTTCTAGATTCACAGCTTCCATTGTTCTGCCAAATATTTTGAAATGCAATAGTTCTTGGTGGTTGCAGTTCAACAACAGTTTCACTGAGAATTATACTTGTAATTTCAGAAATAGATGTTTTTGACCACATATACTTTTCTTCACTTCCACATATATGTTTTTTTTTCATTTCCTTCAGTTTTCTCTCATTATCCCACGGTGTCTTGTCAAAGATTTAATAAATAACATAGAGTTGTATTTTATCCTCTATGAAATCTGTACTGCAACTATCTACTCTGGAACATCTTAGCATTTGGCATGGAAATCAGTGTAACTATCATCTTAGTGTTATAGGTGCGTACTTACATATGATCAGCACTTTCAGCATTTTGTTGCATTGTTTTAGTACTCTGCACTTTATTACTGTAGTCACGTGACTCAACACTGATCTAATGGACTATAAGGACTGACATGTGCCTGTTAATTATACTCTTCCATTGCAGTTCTTGTAGCAAATTGAATTAAGACATAAGGACATTATTCGTCACTTGACAATTCTTTCTGTGAGGTAATTTGAGGAATGGTAGCTAAATCTCACAGCACTATGACTTTTAAGTAATCTTCGCATACATTTATAGGCAATTGGCTTACTAATATATATTAAGTCTGATTCCTAAAATATGTTTATGACATAATGTTTACAGCATCACCAAAATATATTGTAACTGGTTGCTCTAAACAGGGAAATATCTTGTATATGAAAATATTTTTTTCTATCTAAGACATTTTAGATGTAATGTGGATGAACTAAACATGTCCTTTCTCCCTTCTAGAAACTAAGACAAAACAGTCCAGCACCATGGCAACAACAACTTCACAAGCTACAAGTATTCAGCAAACAGGTATACATCCATTCTTTTTTTTTCAAAACAAATTTATTGTTTTAACATATAAGAGAAATATCATAACAATTTTATACAAATAATTAAAAATAGGTATTATTATAATATTCAACAAAACAACTAAAGTATTTACAAAGACATCCACTACAATCAGATCAATTAATTAAACTAAAATACTGTGCTATTGAAATTAGAATTTTTTTAACAAATTTTGTAAATTATCCCATACAATAAAATGTGATGTTTTTCTAGTTGTTCTCATTCTAATTGTGCTTATTTCCATATGACACATTATATTCATAACATTTTTAAATTCATTGAACGAAGGAGGTGTATCTGAAATCCAATTTCTAGTTATTATTTTCCTAGCCACTGCTAGGATAGACCATAACAAGGGAAGCTTAATCTTTTAACACATTGAGGTACAGGTATGTTGAATAATATAAGAGACTTAGAAATAATGAAATTATCTGTAAAAGAGCCTGCAAAAATTCATTAATTGACTTCCAGTATTCTTTCAACTTCATACAGTCATAAAACATATGAGCCCAGTCAGCATTAATTTCTACATTACATCTCTTACATAGATTATCTTTATTATTAATTTTATTCATCATCAAAGGTGTATAAAAGATCTATGTAAAAATTTCCATGTATAAAGTCTCCAGACAATGGAAGATGTAGTTCTATAAGCAGATTCCAATATATATTGTTTATCTTGTTGAGTTGGTGGGTCCCCATTAATAGAGGTGAAATAATTCCAGTATGAATCTACATTGTAAAAGTTTCTTGTCTGATAATTTTATGTATATATGAAAGTTTACCTTTATCAGAAACTTTATGCTGTAAATTTATTATCAAGTAATCAATCAGTTTTGGAATAGATTCTTTAACTGTTATAGACATTAGATCTATTCTATCAATGAGATGTTGTCTAAAGATCTGAACCTCTAACCAGCAAGTTTCTCTTAGATCAAATTCTTGTTTTAAGAAATCTAGATTTTTAACTTTATTATCAGATATCAGCTGATACCAGTACTTTAGATTATTATCTATAGCTAAATGAGCTCCTTCAGAAGTAGATGACATAAGCATACCCTGAGTATAAATTATAGGAATACAATAAAATCCCATTCCCTATACTTAGGGTGCATGAATATAAAGTTACGATAACTAATAATAATATTTAATGGGTAACAGACCATATGTTTAGGTGTAATAGGTGAAGTACAAAATTCCTTTAGCAACCACAACATGGAGTTATTTATAATCATATTTTTATGTGTTAAGGAGATTTTCATGAAGTGCATACTAATTAGCTCCCAATAATCTTTCCATTTTGACATATGACCGATCTATTAATAAAGTAATAACTTTTATAATAGAAGAGATAATATATAAATTAAAGTCTGGAAAAGAAATACCCCTTGAGACCAGCTATTAGTATGTTTCTTTAATGCAATCCTAGGTCTATTAGGTGCCCATAAGAAATTTAACATTAGTGTATTCAGTTTCTTGATAGTTATTTTTGTAGGTGAAAGTATTATTGATTGTATTAAGTATAAAATCTTGGGGAATATTATCATTTTAATAATTGTAAGTCTCTCCTCCATAGTAAAAACATATTATTCCAGGTATTAAAAATATTTTGTATATTAAGAAAACAGGTATTATAGTTATTATATATAATAGATTTAATATCTTTAGATAGTATTATACCTAAATAAGTTATCTGACCTGAGTTGGGTACATATTTAGTAAAATCACTAATGAGACTATTTTTTCGTATATATAGGTAGTATTTTAGTTTTTCTTCATTGAATATTAAACCAGAAATACTTTTAAAATTCATCATTTTATCAAATAAAGACTGCATAGAAGAATTAGATCCTGCTGATGTAATTAGAACATCATCTGCAAAAGTTGAATTTTGATGTTGTATTTTCTTCTATTTCAAAACCCTCTATGTCAGTACTGTTTCTAATCAAATTAGCCCAAGGCTCCATTACTAAAGTGAATAATAGTGGAGAAAGTGGACATCCTTGCTTTGTACCTTTAAGAATGGGTATTTTTGTGAAACATATGTTCCTACCTTAATATAAGCCAGTGTTCCTTTGTATAAATGCTCAATTAAATTTACAAATGCATCAGAGAAATTTGTGCATTTCAGTAAGGTAAACAGATAGTCCCAACTTACTGAATCAAATGCTGAACCTATATCAAGACTAATAAGTGTTAAATCTTTCTTTTCCTATTTGCAAAATCAATGAATGTTAAAGTTCTTCTTATATTATCAAAAGTATTTCTATTTACAATGAAGCCCATCTGATCTATGTCTATAATGCCGGGCATAATTGTCTTCAATCTATCAGCAAAAATACTCATAAACATTTTATAATCAACATTAAGTAATGAGATGGGTCGATATGAAGAACATCTAGTTGGATCTTTATTAGGTTTTAAAATTGGTGAAATAAATGTATATTGCCAAGATGGGGGGGTTATTAACTCAGT